>NW_022059801.1:0-101635 GCF_007399415.2 Gopherus evgoodei | reverse complement strand
TCCAAGGCCACAAATCGAGGGGTATACCCGATGTATTAGTAAGGGCAGTGGGCCAGCGTTGCTGTTCAAGGTCCTTACGTAAGGAAAAAAGGATAGTGTTAAGATAATCCTGTACTTCTGAACACGCTTGGTCCCATTGCAATGCCTTTCCTGATGTGGCGACCTGGTGAACCATTTGCTTAAGTAGGTCCTGGGTAACAATACTTAGTGCCGAAATAGTATGGAGTGCGCCTATACCGGCCTTCTCCTCAGTTATTTGAGCCCCGGAAATAAACCCCTGAGCTTGGTCTAGTTGTCCCAGATGACTGTCATGTTCCTGCGTTTTATATAGAGTCCAGGCTGACGCTGCAGTGTTGGCACCATGCAGTAGAGTGTCAACAATATCTCTCCTTTTTCTTGTTTCTGCAAGTCTAGCCTGCTGCTCTAGTAGGCGTATAGCCGCACCATTAGAGCAATTAGAATAAGTACTAGTAATTTGGAAGTGAGTGAGAGGTATGGAGAAATGGACAGTTCCCAAGGTAGCATTTAGTATTGTCCATCTGAACCCTGATAAATGGGGATTTTCAGTGGGCTCATACCACAATTGTTGGCCTTGCACCTGAATGCCCTCTTTGGCCAGTGTGATGTTGATTGAGTGTGAAGGGGTGTATTGAAGTAATGTGCAAGTCAGGTTTTCAGTGATGGGAATGTCCTGAGCACAAACAAACCCTACAGCAGCTAAACATATTCTGTTAACAGTAACATTAGTTCTTGTGGCATGAGTGGCTACAAAACATTCGGGACCCTCGTCCGTGAGGGGCCAACATGTGCCTGGGATTAACATAAGGTCTATATCATGGTCAGTGTCCCATGTGTCTATAAAATTTTCGGCTTGGTCAGATTCTCCCGTGTATGTTAAATATGAGGTTATATTACGATAACTAAGGTATACCATACCAAACGCATTCCATTTAACATACCGTTGGTACACTTGACCCTGCAAGGAGAAAATTAACTTAGTTAGACAGTAGGAAAACAAATTAGTGGAAGAGGGCCTAGGCCATTGCCTGATGGTTGAGGTTTTGGGTAAGTATGGATTTGCATGGGGCTCAAGGTGGGTACTAATAGATGGGGTTATTATGGGAAGATTACTTAGAGGAGGGACCGTGGGGGGAACAGTGGAAGTGTGGTCTAGTAATTCTGGAATGACGTAGCATGGCCAGGGGACCTGTGGTGGGTTGCAATCAGCTGTACCGGGGAGAAATCCCAAATACCAATGTACCCCACATGACCAAGCCTGTCGGCCACAAGAGCCTCCCTGATACCACATCACGTAACGTCTTTTATACCATGGCCAATTTTTAACGTCCTCTATAGTAAGAGTTTTGGGTTTAGCAGTGGAGGCTTCTCGAGACCTTCTTACTTTTTTCCTTTGTTCGGCAGCAAGGTTTTGTTCGTCACACGGAGTGGAACGGGGAGTGACTTTTCCCTTTTCTTTAACTGCTATCCCGCACATTGGGTAGGGTGGGGTGGTTGTTTTGGCTTTTGGTTTTCCTGTTGACAGGAGACGTAGCGAAGTAGTCTTTCGGGCAGCAACTGAGAGTAGGTAAGAGTCATAAATGTTCAAAAGAAACATAAAAAACATTAGAATGGTAATAATCCAGATAGAGGGCATTAGCCACTTTCGCACTCGAGCAGTCTGTTTGATCTTGGTCTGTGGATCGGTCATGATGCCTTATATAACCTGCCGACTTCGAAGGTGATACTTGGGTTTTTGCTTAGGTTCACCTGCTGACGTTGTCAGCCGAGGTTGTAGAACAGCCGGGGTACTGATGGGATCCAAAGGAGGCGTTACCTTCTTGCAGTGAGATGCGTGTACCCACTTTGGGAGTCCTTGGCACTTTACTGCAGTGTGAGTAGTCAGTAAGACCTGGAACGGACCTTTCCACCTGGGCTCCAAGGCAGACTTTCGTTGGAACACCTTACAGTAAACCCAGTCACCAGGCTCCAAGGGATGGCATGCGGTCTCAGCTGGATCTGGTAGGGCACTTTGGACCTGTGAATGAATAAATCTGACATGTCTAGTTAGCGTCTTGCAGTATTCTAGTACATTTTCATCACTGAGTTGCAAATGCTGGGAGTTTGGGGATAGGGGCGGAGACACTGGCATTCTCATTGGTCTAGCCATGAGAATTTCATGGGGAGACAACCCATGTTTACGCATGGGAGTGTTCCTCATTTGCATTAGTGCTAGAGGGAGTGCATCCGGCCCAATCATCCCCTCCTTGCCTACATGGGCTAGCCCGTGTGCTAGCCGGGCAAGGTGTGGGAGCAGAGCCAAGGGTGCCACCAGGCGACCGTCTGGAGCATACCACAAGGCATCCTCTGGATGTTTGGAACATCCAGACTGTCTCCAGCAGTTTTTCTCATCGTCTGATGCTGACTCCTGTGTAAGTGCTAAGTCCTGTAAAGAGTCAACTAAAGAGACGGGCTGGGACATACAAAGAGTAAATATTTCAGTAGGAGCCGGAGACCCGGAAAGGGCCGCTTGCTTGGCGGAGGAGTCCGCCAGTGCATTTCCTCGAGTAACATCGTCATGGGGTTTTTTTATGGGCTGCACATTTGACTACAGCAATAGCAGACGGTAACTGTAAAGCAGACAAAAGAGCATTGACATATGGGCCGTGGCTAATAGGTGCTCCGGTAGAAGTAAGAAATCCCCTATATTTCCACAATTGCCCATAATTATGTACTACTCCAAAAGCATACCTTGAATCAGTATAAATAGTAACAGACGTCTCGGTTGCCAAACAACAGGCTCGAGTAAGAGCAAACAGTTCAGCAACCTGAGCTGATTTTACTGAAGGGAGAGAGAATGCTTCTATAGTACTGTGTTGATCGCATACAGCGTAGCCTGCTACCAGCTGCCCTTCCGCTTTTCTTAAACAGGAACCATCTACATAATAAATCAACTCGGGATTTTGCAGGGGAATATTTATACAGATGAGATCTGGGAGCAGAAAATTCAGTGGCTATAGATAAGCAATTATGGGTTTTTCCATGTGGTTGCTATGGGGAGAAGGGAAGCAGGATTTAGTACTGGACAGTTGACTAAAGCAACATTTACAGCAAGTAATAAAAGCATTTTACACTTAGTAAGTCTAGAATTTAAAAGATGCTGTGTTTTGCTTTTAGTTAAGAGAGCAGGAATAGCCTGGGGAATTGTCACTTTTAATGGGGTTCATGCAAGCGGCGGAGCTTTGCAATGGCTTGGACGGGTCCTGTAGGACCTTTAGTTGCAAACGTAGGAGTGCATTTTCTTGGGCCAAGGTTTGCACCTCCCATTTTAGTGTTGTATTTTGTTCTTCTAGCTTTCCCCATTTGTACAGGTGCTTTTTTTGCCAAGTGGCTGAATTTTTTCGATTTTTTAATTTGCGCCGGCGCTCCTTTAATTGTTTAGCCTCCTCCCCGGGGAGGCCCCACAGGTAGTTACGTAGATCCGCCAGCGATAGTCCCACCAGCTGTTCATCCGATAGGGGGGCCAGGTCGTATGTGACCTGTACGGTTGAGTTTGATGCGCTATTTGCAGACATTATTTTATTATTGTGTTTTAAATGAGGACTCCTTTTGAGAAATTAGATACCGTATAGACCCCTTTTACTGTATTTACAGAAAAACAATAACGCTAATTTTGCAATTTAACGGTACTATGGGAAGTGGTCTTACCGGGTTCAGGTTAACTACAGCCAACTGTGCAGATCCAAGGTGCCCAATTGCATTACCATGCTCACACGGAGGGAGAGACTGTAACCAACCGTTCCTGTTGCAACGAGGAAGGGCTGGGTTAGTCCTTTCTTTACTGTGAGCAGGGTTTGGCACCCCCCCCCCAGACACACACCAACTAGATTAATGTACATTAAATTTTGGGGACACCCCTTATTACTGTTACAACTTTAGAAAAGGAAATGAGGGGACTGTGTTTTTCAGAGCTAGAGGTTTTCATAGCCACCCGGCTGAGGGTAGGGAAGCCATCTAGGGGGGGGCAGTGGGAGAAAAGGAGGTATTGTCTCCTGCCGTGGGCATGGTCTATCAGGTCGAATAGGGCAATCCTTGAGAAGGTGCCCCTCCTTTTTACAATACCTGCACTGAACTTTCCCTAATTGTGGACAATTGGCCTTCCAATGTCCTTTTTTCCCACACCAGAAACAAACTATGGGGTTAGAATTAGTCAGGGGGTTATAAGGTTCAATTACTGCTTGTTTTGATTTATTTCTGGGTTTCTCCCCAGCGGAGTTTTGAATTGTTTGGGAACCTGAGGCCGTAAGCCTAGACTCTGTTTCATTCTTTGTTCTTTCTAACTGACAGTAAAAGTGCTGTGCAGCTGCCAGGATTCCTTTTAGATCTTTGTCTTTCCAATTTACTACATTGCCTTTTAACCTTTCTTTTACCTTTGGCAAGAGTCCTTGTACAAAGGCCGTCACTACCGCTTGCGTGGCTTTTTGCTCTGCATTTTCAATCCCCGAATACCTTTGAAACACTTGCTTTATACGTTCCATATAGTTAGCCGGATTTTCTCCCTCACTTTGCTTACAGGCATTTATTTTAGCCCAGTCCAGTTTTCTTGGGCATACATTGAGAACTTCAGTAATTAGGTTATTCCTTTTCTGGACCAAATCGGCCTCAGACATTTGATCAGGGTCAACCGGCCAATTTGCCTTTGCATAGAGGCTGGTAAGAATTTCCTCGGGTACTATAGCTGATAAGAGTTGGTGCATAGCAGCATACGAGGGGTTGTAACAGTTAATTATTATTCTTAATTGTTCTTGGAATTTATCGGGATTTTCCCTGATTTCTGGAAACTCCTTAACGAGGTTATAAAGATCACTAGGTGACCAGGGGGCCTGAACTGTTACTAACCCTCCTTGGCCTGGCAATTGGTGAAGAGAGAAATTATTAACGGTCCATGGCAGGGGTTTTATATGTGCTGTCTTACGCAGTAAAGCACTACCGCGAGTGTGAAGGGCAGCAAGATTACAACTGGGAATGGGATTTTCTAGAATGGATTTATATTCTGATGATGTCATAAGCTGCATTATTTCGGCGATGGTACCTGACAATTGCCACAGCGGGGAGTCTGGAGACACTTTTTCCCAATTTATATCCTCTTCCTCCCATTCTACACCTTCTTTGCTTGCCTCAAGTTGCCATTTGGTTATTAACAATTCCCCTGTTGTTGTTATAGCCCCAAGGGCGTCCACCAACTTTAACGACAAAGCTGAATGTGATGAGGCTTCACTGGAAAGGGTCGGGGAAGGGGTCAATCTGTCAGAACCCGGGGAAGATAAGGAGGAAAGGTCCTGAAGGATTTCTTCATTTTCAAGGCTGTTTGTGGAGTTTGTGGTTGGGGACCTTTCGCTGTCTGTGGAGTTTGTGGTTGGGGACTTTTCCCAAGGGGAGTCACCCTGATTACTCAGATCATAGGGAGGAGGGATAGGAGTAGGAGCAGGAGCATCTGGCCATTGTCGATCTTCTGTGAACAGTTCGATTGGTTCCTCAGAAGACGGTGAAGGGTAAATTTTTTCTGGGGCAGCCAGTTTCAGGCACGTCCTGGATGGGCTAAGGGGAGTCTCGTTTATTAAAGAGGGATGGGGTTCTTTTTTGAATTTTTTTCGTGCAGTAAGCTGAGTTTTTAACTTTTCTTGGGTACTTTTTTGATTCCTTGCTTGGGATTCATCACACCATTCAAAATAAGCATTAAACTGCCCTCGTCCCACAGAATTGGCAAGAAGGGCACCCCGGAGGTGCACGATCCTGTCAAGATCAAAACTGCCCTCTACAGGGAATTGCAGCTTTGGGCTATCTCTGGTATACCAGCTCCACTTTTGCAAATATTTACACGTCGACGGGCCACGGTGCACATACATATAAGCAGCAGGAGTGCCTGTTGGACCAGACTCCATCTTCACTTCAGCCCTTTTTCATACAAGCCTTTCACACCAGGGAAGCGCTAATCAGGATTACCACGGTTCTAACACCAGTGGTGTCTTTACCTGCCCTGGGCAGGGGAACTAGGTGGAGTAGGCTTTCTCTGACCCGCCAAACAGCAGGTACCTACAAGGAAGGAGGTAAAGGATGGGACGGGCTCCTTTCCGGAGAACCCGCGGTCCCCGTACGCCTGTCGTTAGCCCAGAGCACCAGCCTTAAGCCAACGATGCTTCTGAAGCTACGGACTTAGCGGTACGGTTTTCCTGGGGGCTTCCCTCCTCTCCGAGAAGGGAAGGGAGCTTATGGCTCCAGTGGGCAAAATAGGGACTCTGCGGTCCTGTTAGGACAGTGCTCGAGGAGCGGTCACAGGGTCATAGGTCGTGGAAGGGAAGGGAAGAGGGACGGGGAAACACACAAGCACCCAACAGGCTAGCCACTTACCAAGGCTTGCCAGCTGGGAAGCTTCACAATCTCTGCACATACAGAAGCTCAGCTGTGGGGCTTGCTTTCGAGACACTCCCGGTCACGAGCTTTTGCTTCGCAGGAGGCTCGGGGCGTCTTCCCACAGCTGCATTCACTCTGGCCGCTTGGCCCTCACACACACAGACACAGGCACTTTCTTGACACAGACGTCAAGGCGAAACCACGGAACACTGGAACATTAAACCCGGATCCCCATCAGACCTGGTAGGAAGGGGACCTCTGATCCACGCCTGGACCAGGACTCTCCGGACCAAAAGGAGCGTGGTCCGTGGGTTGTTAGCGGTACCTTTGAAACCACGGGAGCCTCTGGAAAGGCTAAAACCTTGGAATCTTAGAAACCTTAGAGAAAGGGCATCTGGTCTGTCTGATAGCTAAAAGTTCGAACCCAGCTTGTGACTTACCCAAACCGGAGCCTACAGACTAGTCCTCTGCCAAACCCCATAGAGATTTCAAAAGGTCTCTTACCTTTTAATTGGGCCCGGGGGTTGGAAGGAGACTGCCTGCAGTCCTCCGATCTAGGAGAAGCCCTCTTGTGGGTTCCCGGCCAATGCACCAAATTGTCGTGGAAATTGACCACCAGTCAGTTGAGTTGATCAGACAGCCTGAGGCTCCTTTATTGATTAATCATAGATTACAAGCATATATGCAGGGAGAGACGACAGGACCTCTAGCAAGAGGGAAGTCGCTCTACCTTACAGCAATAATACCTGGGGTTATAAAGCTTAAAACCGCAAATTACCATATGAGCTTATACATCCGAGGATACCATATTTGGTTAATACAATTACATTTCTTAACCATCTGCAAAAACTTTTACCATTACTATACTGGTTATGAGCTAATCTGCAAGCCTGCTTTTTGCAACTTCCCCTTTATACGGGTTTTTTGTTAATGTCAGGACTTTGACACCTGGTTTTCGCCTACTTGCAGTGTCAGCAGCTATGTTTCTTAAGCAAATTTGAGGAACTTGGGCCCAAACTGCATGTTCAGCCAAGTTTATTAGAGGTTAATTTTCTGTGTGCATAAGCTGCTTAATAAACTATAGTAGCCTAGCAGTTGTTAGTTTATTTGGCAGTAATGGATGGGGTTTTTAAGAGACTTTATGTCAGTTTAACCCCTTATAGCAGCATTTTGTGTTTTAGCAGCATTAAGTAACATATTAGTAGTGTATGATATAGTTAAATCAGAAAGTGAGCCTCAGGAGGGTTAGTATAAAATCAATGTTTTTACTTTGCTATATGTTAGTGTGATTGAGGCCTAAGGCCTTGATATGATTATTAACTTGATTAAGACCCGGCCTTTGGGCCTGGGGTCGGCTTTCTTTATTAGACCAAAAGTCCATCTAGCCCAGTATCCTATCTTCTGACAGTGGCCAGTGCCAGGTGCCCCAGAGGGAATGAACAGAACAGGTATCATCAAGTGATCCATCCCCTGTCGCCCATTCTCAGCTTCTGACAAACAGAGGCTCACTAGGGACACTGCTGGCTAAGAGCAACTGATGGACTTATTGTCCATGAATTTATCTAGTTCTTTCTTGAACCCCGTTATAGTCTTGGCCTTCATAACATCCTCTGGCAAGAAGTTCCACAGGTTGGCTGTGTGAATAAATACTTCCTTTTCTTTGTTTTAAATCTGCTGCCTATTAATTTCATTTGGTGACCCCCAGATCTTGTGTTGTGAGAAGGACTAAATAACACTTCCTTATTTCCTTTCTCCACACCAGTCATGCTTGTATAGACCTCTATCTTACCCCCTTTAGTTGTCTCTACAGAAGCTGTTCCATACCCCTCATCATTTTTGCTGCCCTTTTCTGAATCTTTCCAGTTCCAATCTATCTTTTTTGAGATGGGGCGACCACATCAGCACACAGGATTCAAAGTGTGAGCATACCATGAATTTCTATACAGGTGATATGATATTTTCTGTCTTATTATCTATCCCTTTCTTAATGATTCCCAACATCCCGTTGCACGTTGAGAGGGTGTTTTCAGAGAACTAGCCACAATGTCTCCTAGATCTCGTTCTTGAGTGATAACAGCTAATTTAGACTCCATCATTTTATATGTATACTTGGAATTGTGTTTTCCAATGTGCATTACTTTGCATTGATCAACATTGACTTTCATCTGCCATTTTGTTGCCTAGTCACACAGTTTGGTGAGATCCTTTTGTAGCTCTTCGTAGTCTGTTTTGGATTTGACTGTCTTGCGTAGTTTTGTATCATCTGCAAATTTTGCCACTTCACTGTTTACCCCTTTTCCCAGAGCATTTATGAATAAGTTGAACATTACTGGTCCCACTACGGACCCCTGGGGGACACCTGGGGATAAGATGGAAGAGTCTCTTCTGACACTGGCAGACCAGGTGCCAGCTCATGCCAAGGCCTCTAGGCCTTATTGAGAAGTGACAAATGCATGACTGGAAACTAGTCTTGCTCACCTGTTTGTTAGTGTCGTTTTAGATTTATAAAAATGTGTTTTGTGTTTAGACTTTATGAAAAGCTTGTAAGTTGCTGCATGCATTATTCTCACCTATAATAGCTGTATCCCATGGTATAAGGTGATATATTAGTGTTGGCACTAAAACTGTAAACCCTCTTGCCGCCATCCCGCCACCCCCGCCCCGAGTCAGGAGAGAAGCATTACCAAGTGTGAAATGCTAGTTTACCAGGAAAGGAGTCATCTCTTTTCCAACAAGAGAAGGCCGTGACTGACACATCAGACAAGTCACTGTGGATCATCGGTGGACAAAAGATTTGGTTGATTGTACACACACACACACACCCAGGTGGTGGAGACATTCACAAACATTTGCCCCATCAGTTTGAGCCCTGGGGGAATGGAATAAAAATTCCTGTCAGTAAGAAACTGCCCTTATGCTTGGACTTCAGGCAGATGGTGCAACTTCTAAGCATAAGCAAGGGATCCCGGCTGTTTGGCCAGGGTTAGCCCTAAGGGACATACAGAGCTTGCATGTTACAGCAGCTTCTACTGCTGTTTGAAACCTTAGACTGTAACTCCTTTGTGTGTATGTTTACTGGCTTTAAACTGGTAAATAAGTTCCTCATTTCTTTTCCTAGTCAATAAAGCTTTAGCTCTAAGCTGCTCCCATCAGCTTCATTACTCCACTGGCCACGAGAGGCGGTAGCTCTGTCAGCGGGAGAAGCTCTCCTGCCGACACAGCGCTCTCTACAACGGTGCTTAGATCAGGATAATTTACATCGCTCAGGGGTGTGGATTATTCACACCCCTCCCCCAAGCGACATAAATTATACCAAAGTATGTTCTCATGTAGACAAGGTCTAAGATACCAGAGCAACTGTTGCTGCTGCTTTTTGACCAGGAAGAGAAGGAGGAGGCTGCAAGATGGTGAAGGAGAGAAAAGCAGCACTGCAGCAGCCAAAGAAGGTAAAGAACAGGAGAATCCAGAAACCAAGTCAGGTACAGAGGACCTCTCTGCAACCTCCTCGAAGCTCTCATTTTAAGAGGGGTGAAGACTGTAGAGTATGAAGCTTTCTCTCACAAACTGTGAAGAAATAGCTTTACACTCTAATGCTCTAGGTAAGGTCAATTCGGTGATTGGGTTAGTGAGGGATTCAATACCATTTAACTAATCCACTTTCAAGTCACACATTTTGCCAATCAAAATTCATTTTGCTGAGTGTCCCCCTGTAGGCAAGCCCCGAATTCGACGTTCTGATCCGTCTCTTCAGTGCCCGGGGTTTGTGGTATAGAAAGAGCAGCAGGCCAGAGGCCGGGCAGTGTCTGCAGCAGGCTAAGCAGGCACTTCTGGGCAGTGGGGCTCTCTCACTTTTTATAGTGGGGGTGCTGAAAGCCTGTGAACCGTACCCAGGTGTGTTCACAAGCAGTGTGAAAACGTGCAATTCCCGCTCACACTACACAGGGGCAGCACAGCTCCGGGGTTCTCTGGAATCACACAATAATGTTGGCCTTGTTCCCACAGCATCTGGAGCTTTTCACAGTAAGACAAGGGGGTGCTGCAGCACCCGCTGCACCCCTCATTCCCGCACCTCTTCTTCTCTGCAGGGAACTTGTTATGCCATGAGGGGGTGCAGGGAGACAGTGCAGGTGACCCAGGCCCACACCCCTAGCACTGCAGCTCCAGTGCTGTGTTCGGGATTCATTTCTGCTCTCTGATAAAACTGCCCCAGGCTCCTCTGTCCAACTAATATTTGTCCAGGCTCCCCGGAGCTGTTAGTATCTGTCCAGAGCTTTCACCAGCCCTGCCCCAGGAGAGCTGGCTCTCGCCCTGCTCTAGGAGAGCCAGGCAGGCCCTGAGCAGGGCGGCAAAGGGCACTAGACAGTGACCCTAGGTCAGTGGTGCCAGAACAATCTGTATATGGGGGGTGCTGAGCCACTGAACCAACTGTAACCCCTGGGTGTGATGGAAACCACGTCAAGCCAGGGGCTGCTGCAGCACCCCCAGTTCCAGCACCTCTGCCCAGGCAGCTCCCCCAGCCTGACACACACACACAGCCCCTTCACCCGCCCCACCCCAGGACTCCTCAGCCCAGAGGTGAGCCCACCGTCTGAGTGGGGAATCAAAACCCCCTGAAATTACCCTGGGATCAGCATGATCTGCCTCTGTCCTGTCCTGCTCTGAATGTATTCGGAGCAAGTCAGTTTCCCTGTCCCAACATGTGTCCTGCCATGTGTCTCTTCTCCTCCATATTCCCTCCAAACCACCCCATTTCTGCTGCAATCCTGGCTGAGTCTCTGCCAACCCCCCTTCTCCTCTCCTGCCCCAATATCTCCCTGCCCCTACAGGTCTAGAGGGCTGGATCCCTCCCTTCTCCCCTCATTTCCTGCCTCTGGGGGTCTATGGAGATTGGTCTCTCCTCCGCCATCCCCTCTCCTGCCCCCCCATATCCCACTGCCTCTAGGGTCTACGAGGCTGGGTCTCTCTTCCCTCCATCCCCTCCCCTGCCCCCAATATCCCTCTTGGGCTCTATGGGGCTGGGTCTCTCTCCCTGTCCGTGTGCTCCCTCCTGCACAGCATGTCCTAGGAGTGACTCAGTTTCCTTGGACCAACATTTCACCACCCACATGTGTCTCTTCTGTCCCCCAGCTCCCTCCACCCCACCGCATTTCCCCTGCACCCCAGGCTGGGTCTCTGCCAACCCCTCTCCTCTCCTCTTGACCCCAATATCCCCTGCCCCTATGGGTCTATGGGCCTGGGTATCTCCCTCCCCCCATCTCCTCCCCCAATATCTCCCTGCCCCAGGCTGTGACGTGCTATGACGTAGCTGTGACATGTGCTGGGGCCAGGGCTGGCACCAAGGTTTTTACTGCTCCAAGTGGCGGGAAAATGAAAAAAAACCCACGATCACAATCGGCAGCAGCTTCACTGCATCGCCTTCTTCTCTGGCGGCAATTCGGTGGCAGCTCCTTCCCTGCGAGAGAGATCGAGGGACCCACTGCCGAATTGCTGCCGAAGAGCCTGATGTGCCACCCCTTCCCCTTGGCTGCCCCAAGCACCTACTTGCTGAGCTGGTGCCTGGAGCCGGCCTGGCTGGGGCTGTGACGTGCGCTGGGGCTGTGACGTGCTGTGAGCTGCTCACTCCCCAAGGGCAACTCACTCACTTGAAACCAGCAGGACAGAAGTTGTCACGTGTCCATGGGCGGGGTTATGCAGATGAGCAGTGTTTGCCGGCAGTAGGGAGAGCAGCGAGATGAACCGAAGGAGCCGGGCAGAGAGAATTCTCTGTGTGTGGACAGAATCCGGTGTGGGGAGTTCGTGTGGTGAGTGCCTGCACCGGAGTCACTTCGGGGCAGTGATTGCCACTGAGCTACGTAGTGACAAAAGGTGTGTGAATGGGGTGTGGTGCCTGGCTGGGAGCAGCTTGTGGTGATAAGAAAAGGGGTGGGAGCAAGAGGTCCTGTCCTAGCAGGGGGCGTATACCCTGAGAGGGTGTTTTGTGGGTGCAAGTAGGTTTGGGGGCTTTTTGCAATGACAAGGGGTGTCTGCAGCTAGAATCCTCCTAACCCCACTAGTTTTCTTTGTTTTGCGTTGTGGGGTGGAGTGGGGTGGTGGATTCTGTGATGTCACAGTCCTTGGGGGAGGAGTTTGAATCATAACTCCAAAGTGGGAGAAGAACTCCCCCCACTCCTGCTCAGTCTCCACTAGGGGGCTGGGCTGGGATCTCTAGGGAGGGAAGCACAGGGAAAAACAGTCTCCCCTATGGAACCGAGGAGTCCTGGATCCCAATCCCTGTGCTCTAGACCCTTTCCAATTCCAGAGCCAAGGATAGAACCCAGGGGTCCTGGTGTCCAGCCCCTCCCTGCTCTGACCACTAAACCCCACTGCCCTCCCAGGGTGGTGCAGGGGTCACTGGGTCCGTGTCCCAGCTCTGCTAAGGGCCTTGACTGATTTTCCCAAAGTGCTTCCTTCTGAATCTAGCTGACGAAGTGGGGATTGACGCATGAAAGCTCATGCTCCAATACGTCTGTTGGTCTATAAGGTGCCACAGGACTCTTTGCTGCTTTTACAGATCCAGCACATCTGCCCCCTCTGCCCGGTCACTGCCCACCCCCGTGTGGGGGCACCAGCACTGTGCTGAGTAGTGATGGAAAATTGTCCAAGCTGGCCCAGGGGAGACGTGTGTGTCCCTGCTGCCCTCTGCTGAGCCCTGCTCTGTGTGTGTGTGCGTCTGTGACACTGTATCAGTGTGTTGCTGGGCTAACCAGTAGGAAATGGCTTTGCAGGATTTTTGTATTCTGCAGCAAGTGACTGACACACACATGCAAAGGGACTCACACAATCCCAAGAACACTCACACACAACACACCCAGAGGGACATGTTAGTCCAACCCCCAAAGAGAGAAACAATCACACCCCCAGCCACACTCACAATAACCCCCCCACACACACCATAACATTCACAGTTGTGCTCAGAGACACAACTGCACGCAGTTCACTCCCACTGCTCCAAATACAAGGACCTCCTGCCCCACACAGCATGTGCCAAGGCCTGTTGAACTCACTGCCACTGGACAGCTACCAGTGAGAATGACCCCCTCGTGCTGGATCATCTGCTTGGCCCCCCACTCCCTCTCGGGGCACGCTGTGCGGCATGGCTGGGGATTGTGCAATAGCAGGCTGGGGCCGGGTCACTCCACTTCCTGCAGGAAGTAGCCAGCCCCCTGTCCCCCACAGAGGCCTGGGACCAGCCCCCCTCTGCTTCCCCCCACGCAGGCCTGGGGCCTCAGCCTGCTCTGCTCCCCTGGCTCCCAAGTTTAGGGGGAGGGGGGAACCGCCCCACAGCACTCGCCAGCAGCATGGCTGGGAGCCAGAGGAGTGGACCATGCAGTGAGTGCACGGGCCGGGGGGGCAGGGCTGGGGCGGAGCAGGGGCGGGGGCCATGGCAAAGAGCCAGGCAGCCCCCCCTGCAGCAGCTCCCCACCTCAGCTCACCTCCGCTCTGCCTTCTCCTCTGAGCACGCTGGCACTGCTCCACTTCTCCTGCCTCCCAGACTTGCGGTGCTAATCAGCTGTTTAGTGCGGCAAGCCTGGGAGGGGAGGAGAATTAGAGCGGGGGCAGCGTGCTCAGGGGAGAAGACGGAGCAGAGGTGAGCTGGGACAGGGAGCAGTTCCCCTGCATGCCCCCACCCCCGTTACTTTCTGCGGGCAGCCCTCTCCCCACCCCACCCCCAGCTCCCTGCCCCAGCTCACCTCCACTCCTACGCTGCCTCTTCCCCCAAGACCCCTCCTCCCACTCACTGCTCTCGGCCCCCTCCCCACCCTCACTCACCCTTACGGTCATTACAGAGTGGCAAGGCAGAGCCCTCCCATTTTTAAAAGTCCTGGGGTGTTGTTCGCCCCTGTTCAGGCACCCCTGGGTTCCAGCACTTCACACAGCTCTCCCTGATTTCAGCTGTTAGTGAGGGAGCCTCACTGCTAGCGCAGACTGGGCAGTTTCTTGCATGAGAGACACTGTCCCTAAGCAGGACTAATGCTCAGACCTGGTGATCAGTGATTTCAGATCTGTTGGTCTGCAGCAAGACTCTACAGTGAGTCTTAATCAGCTCTGTTATTACACAGGGACGAACAAAAGGGTCAAATGGTGCCTGGAAGCCTTAAGAAGAATCCACCCCACCAAGTACAATGCTTGTTGATACCAGCTCCTAACCCCACTGAGAATGTTTTGGGGTCACTCCTTGCCTTTATCAACCTAGGGGACTGAGAAACAGGTGCTCCAGTGGCACAATTGGTTAGCGCACAGTACTTATAGGGCAGTGCTGAGAGGAGCTATGCTGAGGTTGTGAGTTCAAGCCTCACCTGGAGCACTGGTTTTCATTAGCCAAATGGCTTCACCCCCTCATTTGGCCCTATGGAATGTAGAATTCTAGCCCTGGGGACATTGAAGCAGGGTAGGAATCAAAAATGCCCCTTCACTTATTACCTCCTCTCCAGAGTGCAGGTCAGAATCTACAATCCTTTCTCCCCCACCAGCCCCTGTGCCAGGATGCCGCAAGCAGAGCCTGGAGTCCTGCCCATCCTTGACCCCTGAGCCTGGAGGGAGAGGAGCAAGGAGCCATTGTTAGAGGGCTTTGGCTTTCCCTTCCCCTGCCCACTTCCCTGGCTCTTGTCACGCAGACAGCAAGCAGCAAAAGACCATAAGTCCAAAGTGCAGACAAAGGGATGTTTACTGGGGTGAGTTTCCAAGCAAGCAGATTCCAAAGCCCTTCACACCAGTCAGGCTGATCTCTATACACCGACAGAGTCTGTTCCCCTGTGTTCCCTTCCCAGCTCTGACACCACAGAGCGTTTACCTCACATCCCTACAGACAATTCTTTCCTGGGTGTCTGGCTGGTGAGTCTTGCCCACATGCTCAGGGTTTAGCTGATCACCATATTTGGGGTCAGGAAGGAATTTTCCTCCAGGGCACATTGGCAGAGACCCTGGGGGGTTTTCAACTTTCTCTGCAGCGTCGGGCACGGGTCACTTGCTGGAGGATTCTCTGCACCTTGAAGTCTTTAAACAATGAGTTGAGGACTTCAATAGCTCAGACATAGGTCAGGGGTTTGTTACAGGAGTGGGTGGGTGAGAGTCTGTGGCCTGCGTTGTGCAGGAGGTCGGACTAGACGATCATAATGGTCCCTTCTGACCTTAAAGTCTATGAGTCTATGAGCTCTGACACTGCAGAGTGTTTACCTCACGTCCCCCTTCCCAGCTCCGACACTGCAGAGCCTTGCCTGTGTCCCTGTTCCCCGTTCCCTATTCCCATCTCCTCCCATTAGCAAGCATGAGTCTAATTTCTCTGCCCACTGCCTGTTTGACCTCAGTTTATACAGTAATATTCTCAGCTAGAACTTAACCAATCATTTTACTGAAATGTAACTAACCAATTCTAACCTATTGTAACAGAATTCTCTAACCAATTACATCTCACTCCCCTAATTAACTTACACCCAGCAAAATTAATTCTGCAGCAGACAGAAACAATTAGAGGACCAGACAGATTGACAATAGAAAAACGGAGGCAATAAAGATAAACCCTACAGAAATGAGGGTTTCACATCCACACCCATGGAGAAGGGATTTCTTGCCAGACCAGATGCTCCCTTAAGATCATGCATCCGACGAAGTGGGTATTCACCCACGAAAGCTCATGCTCCAATACGTCTGTTAGCCTATAAGGTGCCACAGGACTCTTTGCTCCTTAAGATCTGTTTCTTTATCTGGTGGTGATGGGCACTATCGGGACAGGATCGTCTTCCTACCAGCCCAGCCCCACCTTAGTTCAGTGTGATGGGTTTGGGAGGTGAGGATGTGACTGTTCGCTTCCCAGCGTATGGCTGTCCTTGCTGCTTAGCCAAAGGCCTTAGCCTACGAACAAGGGCTCAGACTATCCTAGGGAGAGAAGACCCAGACACAGGCAGACTGTGATTTTGGTTCTTTGGTTTATACCCCTGTCACTAGCTAAGTGATAAAAATACATCTAAGTTCTTGAAGTCTAGGCTTGTATAGCCAGCCTGAATATCTCTATTCTAACAGCCATCGGTCCCTGTGGAAAAATGATCTATTCAGGGTTGTCTCTAGATATTTTGGTGCCCTACACAGCACCCCCGTCCCCCAGCCCGAGCTGGCAGAGTGGAGCAGGCTAGGGCCAGGTCAAACCACTTCCCACCACCCTGTAATTGCAGGGCAGGCCCGACTCCACACTCACCAGGTGGTGGGAAATGGAGTGATCCGGCCCCAGCCTGCTGCACTCTGCTCCCAGTCTTGGAACTTGGGGGGTGGGGGTAAATGCCCCCCAGCATTCACCAGCACCACAGCTGGGAGCTGGTGGAGCAGAGCAGGCTGGGGCCAGGTCGTTCCACTTCCCACCGCCTGGTGAGTACAGGGTGCGTCTGATCCCTCTTGCAGTCCACCGAAATGTAGCTCAGGGGATGAGGCGGGGGAGGGAATGGAGTGGAGCAGGGGTGGGAAGAGGCGGCAAGGGGGCAGAGCAGGGGTGGGGGCTTTAGGGAAGAGGCAGAGCAGGGGCAGCTTTCCTGGCCGGCTCAGCCAGCCGGGGGATCGGGCTGGCCGCTGGAGCAGTACACTGCTGCGTAGGGCACCAGGAAAAATGTGGCAATTTGGTGCCTCCACATCCGTTCACCAGGCAGTGTCCCTGTAGTGTATGCTGTCTTCACGGTCCTTTCTCAGTCTTTCTCATCCTCTTGTCTTGAGTCTCCTGTGTGTCTGCTTTCAAGCACAGACTCACTCTGGCTGTTCAGGAGAGGGGAGGACCATGCCTGTGTGTGGCCAGCAGATAGTGACAAAGACCCCTAGCCAGCCTGCTCCCTGCCATGCCAAACACCCACTGAAGGCCACCCACAGACCAGCATGCGAGGCAGCTGCTGATGCTCTGTGGCCATCATCAGAAGACAGTAGGAAAGCAGGGCCAGCCCCCCTGGTGGGGCCTCTTACCATTTCCACTCAAGGTGTTCACTTTTGCAGTGGGGCAGGAGATTTTATCCCAAGAGGCTTTTCCCCAGCTGGCAAGAAGCAGAGAAATACCCAGGCTCCCAAGATGCTATTTACCAAGCCCCCTCAAGTACAGGGACAGGAGCACATTTGGAAGAGGGAAACTGCTCTACTCACCAGCCTGGGCAGCTGCCCAGTTTCTTTGGCAAGTCAGGAACAGCAAAGGATAGACTAGAAACACCTGGGGCTCATGTCCCAGCCTTTGGGATGTCCAAAGCCCAACTCCTTCCAAGGGCTCTAGCTGAAGCCAGAGCATTGGCCTGAGCGGCCAAGAAGAGGTTCCAGCTCTGAAGGGAGCAGGACTTTCAGCACAATGGTAAAACTGCACAAGCACAAAGGGCCTCAAACTCTCAATCACCTGATCCAAAGTCAGATGCCTTATCCATTAGGCCACATGATCACACAAGAAAAGCCTCTCCAAGTACTTCTTTAGAGAAGACAGACACTGTGTTTCTCAGACTCAGGTCATCTACTGACGGTGGCCAAGACTCTCTGGGCACAAGAAGTCGAGTTCCCAGCGAGATGTGAGACTTAATTCTATGGAACCATGTGCAGGACTTTGTCAGGGAGGCTCAGGCATGGGGGATTGATGTGCAGCGGATGGACCGGCTGTCTAGGTGCAGAGATTTAGTCACACTGAGGCACAGGAGGGAGGAAGAGGAGGAATCCTGCTGATGGTCAGTGGCTGTGCAGAAAAAAGGGTGTTGATTCCCTCATCCTAAATGGGCTGGTTGGCTTGACCCTCCTCCCCTCTGCAGAGCATGGTGGGGACTGCAGCTCACCTCTTGTGGGGCAGGAGGGCACAGGTGCAGGGCGCTGGGCTCTGATGCACCTGGAAGGCAGATCCGGTGGGGTGGGGCGGGGCAGGGCAGGGCAGGGCCTGTGGTTTATGTTCTGCATTGCCTGGTGCCGGGCCATTGCAGAATCCCCAGCCATGCCGCACAGCACACCGCAAGAGGTGGGGAGGGGGCAAGCAGATGATCCAGCATGAGGGGGGAGAGGATATGTGGTTGGGGGGAGGAAAGGCCTTGGGCTGCACTGGGGGAGTGCAGAGCAGGGGTGACACCCCGGAAACCTGCAGCAAAGGGATGGACAGGTGGGCTGCGTGGATAGAAGAGGCAGTGAGCCTAAAAGGGGAGTGAGGTCTAATGGTCAGAGCAGGTGGGGGTTGGGCTCTGTCCCTGGCTCTGGGAGCGGAGCGGGGTCTCGAGGTGAGAGCAGGGGGACTGGGAGCCAGGACTCCTGGGTTCCATACTGGTGGCTGTTTTTTCCTTTGTCTCCCTCGCTAGAGATCCCAACCTAGTCCCCTAGTGGAATCTGACGGGGGGAGGGGGTTGCCCTGCCACTCCAGATTCGTGATTCGAACCCCTCCCCCCACGGGCTCTGACATCACAGAATCTCCCCCCAAGTCAGAAAGTAGGAGCCCCTCCTGGCATGCAGAGGAAGCTAGTGAGATTCTAGGGGGGTCTCTGGCAGAGATGACAGCACCCACCAGACAGCCACTCATGGTTGCAAGGAGAACCTCCTCCACAGCCCCCTGCTACAAGGAGCTGGAGGCACCCAGCCAGCGTCACGAGGTGAGATGGGGTTGCAGTGGCAGGAAGGAGGCAGAGCTGGGGGTGGTGCCAGGTCAGGTGCTGGCTACACAGGAAAAAACACACTGCTCCATTACGTATTTCCCAAGGTTGTGGCTGAATACAGGGTTTGGAATGACTTCAGGGAAATATTTTGTTTGCAAACAGACTCCAGATACCAAATGATTGTGCTAATATGCTCCCCTGCGCCCCTCCCCCATTACTCCAGGATCCGAGCATCTTCCTAATTCGCAGGGTAATTCTCCTCCAAGGCTCGTGCGAAGGTGGGAAGTGCCACCAGCCCCATTGCCCAGACGGGAGAACTGAGGCCCAGAGAGGCTGAGTGATGTGCCCAAGGACACCCGGGAAGTCTGTGGCAGAGCAAAGTATGTTTCTGCCTCCCCCCTCCCAGGTCTGGCCTGCTCCTGGGTCACTAGATGGTGCAGGGGCGGGCTTCAGGAGATGGAGCAGTGGGAGGGCAGGGTCTCGGGGGAATGTGAAGGCGAGGTCTCAGGTGAATGGGTGGTGCAGGGGCGGGGTTTCTGGGGAAGGGGCGGTGCGGGGGGCAGGGAATCAGAGGAATGGGCAGTGTGGCATTGGGGACTTCGGGGAAGAGGCAGTGTGAGGGCAGGGTCTCGGGGCAAAGGGGAAGGGTGTGGGTGGGGTCTCGGGCAAAGGGGTGATGTAGGGATGGGGATTCAGGGGAATGGGTGGTGAAGGGGCGGGGACTCGAGGGAAAGGGCCAGGCAGGGGCTGGGACTGAGGGTGGGGCAGTGCAGGGGCGGGGTCTCGGGGGAAGGATGGTGCAGGGATGAGGTCTCAGGGAAAGGGGCGGGGACTAGGGGTAGGGGTGATGCAAGGGCAGGGCCTTGGGGGAAGGGATGATGCAGAGATGGGGGTTAGGGGAAGGGGCAGGGCCCCGGGGAAAGGGACGATGCGGGGGCAGGGATTAGAGGGAACAGGCGGTGCAGGGGCAGGGCCTTGGGGCAATGCGAGCACAGAGTCTCAGGGTGAATGGGCGGTGCAGGGGCAGGGTTTCAGGGCAATGCGAGCACAGGGTCTCGGGTGAATGGGTAGTGTAGGGGCGGGGACTCAGGGTGAATGGCTGGTGTAGGGGTGGGGTCTCAGGGCAATGTGAGGGTGGGGTTCCAGGTGAATGGGTGGTGTAGGGGCAGGGTCTCAGGGGGAAGGGGCAGTGCAGGGTCAGGCTCCCGGGGGGAAAGGGAAGCTCAAGGGTGGGAACTTGGGAGAAGGGGCAATGTGAGGGCGGGGGTGGGTCCTTGGGGAAAGGGTGCAGGGGAGGGGTGTATTGGGGAGAGGCAATGCAGGAATGTGGATTTGGGGGAAGGGGCAGAGTTAGGGTGGGGTATTGGGGAAAAGGGGCAATGAGAAGTTGATGCCTTGGAGGAATGGGCAGGGGCAGGGCTTTGGGGAAAGGGGCAGGGATTAGGGGAAACAGGTGATGTGAGGCCAAGTGGGGGCAGGACCTCAGGGGTGGTGGGCAGGGCTTTGGGAGAAGGCGGAGCTCGGTAGCCTCGGGGAATGAGGAGGATTAATTCAGTTCAGTGGCAGGTTTGTCTGCGGGTGACACTGGCACTGCAGGGGGGTTAAAGCCGGGCTCACCCGAGGGAGGAGGACGGGGCTGGGTGGCCGGGCACAGCAGGAGTTCGGGGAGTGACAAGGAGCCTGTTACAAGGCTCATCGGACACACCCAGAAACCAGCTCACACCCAGACGAGGGGTTAAAGCCCCAGCGAACAAGGGGCGCTGGGAACATCCCCGCAGTGCAGACAAATGTATCAAGTCACCGGACAGAGACAGACCCGGCACTGACCTGCCCCGCACAGACCTGCCCGGCGCCAGGGTTGGTGGGCAGACTTTTGGCGGTGGGAGCTTCGCCCCCCACGCCGGTCCTCAACCTTCGCTGATCAGCTGCTTTGTGTGGGGGTGAAAGGGGCGAAGCGGCGCACCACGTTCCTACGTGGAGCCGTTTCATACACTGCCGGAGCTCTCTGGGGGCCTTCAACCTCCCCCAACCTCCCCCCCCAGTGTCGCCCCCATCCACTGTGACTCTCCTGCCAGCACCACCCCCTCCTCTCCCGCTGTAGGGCCCCAGCAGCCCCTTCAACCTTCCCCAACCTGCCCCCCAGTGTCCCCCCCATCCGCTGTGACTCTTCTGCCAGCACCGCCACCTCCTCTCCCTCTGTAGGGATCCAGCAGCTCCTTCAAGCCCCCCCAACCTGCCCTCCAGTGTCCCCCCATCTGTTGTGACCCTCTCACCAGCCCCACCCCCATCTGTGGGGATCCCTCAGCCCACAGCATCCCCTCCACCATCGTGTACACTCTACCTGGCCTTTCCCTTTGCCCCCGACCTCCTCCTCCCCCACCATCCTCAGCACCCCGACACCGACCTCCTTCTCTCGCCCCACCCGCAACATCCTCCTTCCCGTCCTCAGCACCCCGCTCCCCCTTCCTCTTCCTCCCCTCCATCCCCATCCTCAGCGCCCCACCCCTAATTGCCTCCAACCCATTTCTCATTGCTGGGCCCCACTTTCCCATCTCCCCACTCCCCCAGTCCATCCCCAGGGTGTGAGGTTCCTCATCTTCAATCTCTGCTACACCCAAACCTGCCAGGTTCCCCTTTTCAACCACTGTGTGGTTGTCCAACACGCCGACACCCATCCACTCTGGGCTCTCTAAATCCCACATTCCCACAATGCACCTTGGTAACCACTCCCTCTTCTATCCCTAATCCCCCTATTCCCTTCCTTTGGGTCCTCCTGGACACCCCAACCCACAGTCAGGCCCCCACATACATCCCAGTCATTCACATGCTGAGCTAGTTCTTCAGGGACCCCCACAGCCCAGCAAACTTCTCCTTCCATGAGCCCCATGGACCTGTGGCCGGGAAGGTGAGGAAGCTCCCACTTTGGCTGGGCTGGGTGTGGGTGTTAATTTTTTCTCACAAAGGCTTTTTACTCCCTCGGGGTGAGGTGTGGTTTTGGCCGAAGATGAGGTGTTTTGGTAGCCCTGTGGATGCTGAGTGGTGTCTGGAATGGGGCGTGTGTGTTCCCATCATGCCCCTTCCCCTCTGCCTGCAGAGCTGAGGACAGACAGGTCTGAGGAGCCGAGCAGGAGCTCTGGGAAGGAGAAGAGCAATATGAAGATGGAGTCTAAGACGAGGCCAGGTAACGTCTGTGGAGGGAGACATGCTGGACAGCGCCAAGGATTGGGGAGACAAGCAGGTGTGAGCCCCGGGCTCAGATTTCTAATTGTAGCTGTAATGGCAGAGTGGGAGGAGGGTTGAAGCCGAAACCCTGGGGTGCAGGAGTAGCAAGAAGAGGAGCCTCACCACCATTGCTTTTTCTTTTCCTCTTGTGTTGTGTTTCATACCAAGGGAAAAGAAGTCACAAGGATGAAGTCCAGCCCTGAGGTGAGATGGAAAGTGATCGAGAGCAGTGACAGCGTGAGTCCTGTTGATGCCAGGCAAGACCTGCCCAACTGGGACAAGAGTAGCCATCTCTGTCGGTGAGATGTGTATCTGGTTTGGGAAGGGCTCTAGTCACAGCCCTCCTGGCTCCAGGCAGGGACTTCCCGTTACCTGAGTGTGGGTTTCCGGACTATCTGTGGCTTCAAGGGAGATGATGTTGCCATTTGTGAGGGCTGATCATCTCTCTGGCCAGGAGTGGTGTGTGCTCCCTAGCAGAAAGTTGGATCCATGAGGGTGACTCCCTGTTCTGAATTTCTTTCTTCCTCCTAGGTTTCTTTCTCTGTGTTGGCCAACTTTCACTCAAACTCTCTCTCTCTCCTTTCATGGACACCTGTCATGTTCAGTTGCCTGCATTCTCTTCCTCTGCTCCCCCTCCCCCAGTCTCCTATGGGCTCAGCTGGGTCTATCTGCCCAAGGGCAGGGTCTCTGCCATACTGGGAAGGATGTGTCCTGCCTGCCAGGATAAGGGGGTTGCTCCTCCCACCCCCTATCTTCGGGGAGACCTCATTGCTGTAACTGGGTCACAGTGTGAGTGGCCAGTAATGTCTTTGGGGCTGTGAGGTCTGAGACTGAGAGGGGTGGGCTCGCGGTCATGGCTTTGGGCAGAGGAGAAGTGGGGCTGGGATTAGAGATGCCCCTTATCACCCACTAGCTCCATTACTGCATCACCCAAAAGCCTCGCTCAGGGTCCACTATGCGTCCTTGTGCTGGGCACTGCAGGGACAATCAGAGGGACAGCAGGATGCATGAGGAAATAGATGAGTGTGTGAGGCAGATGGGTGAAGGGGGTGTGTGTGACATACATTGGGGACGGATGAGGGGTTGAGGGTTGGACGGACAGCGGGACAGATGGAGAGCTGCAGGGACGGATGGTGATGTCACAGGCTGGACTTGTGATGGGTTCAGCTCATGGCCGCTGACTCTGTCATCTCCTGCCCCCATCTGCCCGTCTGACTCTGCCCCTGTCTCTCACAGGCAGCACTCAGCAGAGTCTGGCCCTGTTGTTACGCCTACATCCAGCGCACACCTGTGCGTAATGTGCTCCTGGAGAGCTCAGGCAGGGAGAAGCGTGTGGTTCACGGCTACTGAACCAGCCACTCCAAAGACTGTCACAGATCTCCCCCTCCTTGGGCAGCAAGACCCTGGCCGGGGGGTTCCCTGTCCCTCCTCGCTGCCAAAGCAGCCTGCTCAGCGCAGAAACCGAGGTCACTTGCCTCCGTCCAGCCTCTAGCTGGAGCTGCTGCAGCCCCGAATTGCTGGTATCCAGCCTGGCTGGAGTTGGTGTGATGTCCTAGCAGAGTCCGTTCTTTCTCCCCGGTAGATAGTGATTTTCCCCACTGCAGTTAGTTGCTCTTTCTCCGCTTCTCCATAGCCCCTCCCCAGCGATAGTGACCCCTGCTGGCCAGGCACGGGAGTGTCCTGTAGGTGCCTTCTTGTAGGAGCAGTGACTCCTGGTGGCGAGGGGCAGCAATGCCTGGCATGTATCCCCCCTGGCATTGCTGCAGCGACCCCTGGTGGCAACTGAGGTCAGTTGCCTGTGTGACCCCCACTACTTCCATTGCGCCTGTGAGCGCTGGTGGGTAGGTGAGGCAGGGCCTTGTATGTATATTAGCCATTGGGGCAGGGCCCTCTGCGTATCCCACTCTCATCTCGGTGACTCGTGTTGCCCAGGTGGGGCAGTCCCTGTGTGTGTATTTACTCCCCCCAACCCCTGCATTGGGCCAGTAACCACTGGTAGCCAAAAGAGTCAGTGCCCAAGCTGTATTCTTCACCTCCCCCAAGGTGGCAGGGTGCCTGGGTGGCTGTGTCAGGCAGTGCCCTGGGTATATTCCAACCCCTTTGTGACAGTGAGCCCTGCTTCTGGTGTGTATCACTCCCCCACTAGGGATGTGCACTGGTGGCCAAGTATGGCAGTGCCCTTTGTGTAGCCCCCTCCCTCCCCCCCCCAGGGTGACCAGATAGAAAGTGTGAGGAATCGGGACAGGGTGGAGGGTAATAGGCACCTACATAAGAAAAAGGCCCCGAATATCAGGACTGTCCCTATAAAATCGGGACATCTGGTCACCCTATCCCCTCTACCCCGTGCCAGGTATGGCAGGCACTGATCCCTGGCATCCCTGTGGGGCAATACCCTCTGTATATCCCCCAATTGGGGCAGTGACCCCTGCTGGTCAGGTGGGGCAGTGCCCTGTGTGTGTGTGTCCCCTATTTAGGTAGTGACCCCGATGGCTAAGTGAGGCAGTGGCCTTTGATTTCCTCTTCTCTCCCCAGCCCCCTCTGTCTCTGGTGTAGGACCCCCAGTTGGGGCACTACCCGATGTGTATCTCTACTAATTGGAGCAGTGACCTCCCCATGGTGCCCTGGTGTGGCAGTGCCCTATTGGTATCTCCCTCCCCCTCTCCCCACGCCATTGTGTCAGTGGCCACTTCAGGCAGTGGCCCAGTTATCATCTCCCCCCCACCAGCACCATTGCAGCAGTGCCACCTGGTGGCCATGTGTGGCAGTGCCCTGCCTGTATCCCCCCCAACCATTGCTTCAGTGACCCCAGGTGCCCAGTTTGAGTAGTAGCCTGTGTGTACCTGACCTCTTGGGGCAGTAACGTGTGGGGCCAGCTAAGACAGTGCACAGTCTGTGATGTCTGGTGGCCACGTAGGGCAGTGGCCTGTACGTACCATCTCTTCTGGAGCAGTGACCACTGGTGTCTTGGTGCTAAGATGCAGCCACCTCTGGATTACATGGTGGGGCTGTTTACAGGACAATGGGGACAGCCCCCCCTGTTCCAGGAAGTAGGGGAATGTCTGGTGTTCGGGGCAGAGCGTTCCACCTTCTATTGAACTGTGATGCTCTGAGCACCTTTCCCCTGCATGAAGAAGACCCTGTGTGACTCCAAAGCTGGTCCATTAACAGGTATCCCCTCACCTGCCTTGTCTCCCTGGTATTCTGGAAACTGTCCAACTTCCCCTTCACTGTTGGTCTTCAAACCTCCTCCAAGCAACCCCCCACCAATCCGTTAAGATGCCAAACCTCTCCTGGAGCCCAACCGGGGGTGGGGGAGCACCCCACCTGAAAACCCTACGGCACCATGGGAGTGGTAGTGTCCACTGCCTCCATCTCCCACCAGCCAGGACGGACCCCACAGCACCGTGGGAGTGGTCGTGTCTCCTGCTTCCATTTCCTGACAGCTGCTGCCAGGTCCGGCCCAGACTTCCCATTTCTGGTGCGAGTCTGGAAGCAGGTGCTGCCGTGAGGCGGTGCCGGAAAGGGTGGTGCTGGTGTCAGGAGAAAGCAGGAGGAGTAGGTGGGTCTGTGCTACTGCGGGGAGGTGCTGCCCTTGCTGTGAAAGGGCCTCGCAATTAGAGGAGATGTCCATCTCCCTGCCCTGCCACGCTCTGCACCAGCCCCTGCTTGTCACGGGAGCAGGGCTGGCTCCAGGCACCAGCGTAGCAAGCAGGTGCTTGGAGCAGCCAATTCAAAGGGGCGTCCCGTGCGGTATCGGGGCAGCACGTCTGGGTCTTTAGCGGAAATTCGGCGGTGGGTCCCCCATTCCCTGTCTTAGTCTTTCTGCTGCCAAATGTCTGCCAAAGAGGAAGGGAGGGAGGAGTTGCCGCCGAACTGCCGCAGAAGAAGCAGTGTGGTTGAGCTGCTGCCGAAGAGCCACAGATTGTTTTTTTCTTTCTTATTTACTTTCTCCACACTGGTCATGGTTTTATAGACCTCCGTCGTATCCCTCTTTAGTCGTCTCTTTTTCAAGATGAAAAGTCCCTATCTTATGAATCTCTTCTTAGACGGAAGCTGGTCCATATCCCCTCATCATCTTTCTTGTCCTTTTCTGAATCTTTCCCATTCCAATAGATCTTTTTTGAGATTGGGGCGATGGCATCAGCACGCAGTATTCAAGATGTGGGTGTACCATGGATTGATATTGAGGCGATATGATAATTTCTGTCTTCTTACCTATCCCTTTCTTTATGATTCCCTACACTCCACTGCACATTGAGTGGATGTTTTCAGAGAAGTATCCACAACGACTCCCAGATCTCTTTCTCGAGTGGTAACAGCTAATTTAGACCCCATCGTTTTATAGGGATAGTTGGGATTATGTTTTCCAATGTGCATTACTTTGCACTTAACAGCACCGACGTTCATCTGCCATTTGGTTGCCCCATCACCCAGTTTGAGTCTCCTATTGCAGAACCACAGTAGGTTACATCAGAGAGGAGCTGCAGTGTCTAGGCAGTGGGATGCCTGTGCCTTTAAGAGCCCAGCCCTGGGAAGCCCATGCTGAGAGGTGCTGCCTGTGAGAGGGGAAATAAAAAAGCCCTCTGCTCCCCTCACCCATGTTTGCAAACACTGGAGTCTCAGCCCACCGGGATAACTGTTACCCCTCTGGCAGCGCCTCCCTCTGGGCTTAACTCCAGCTCCTTCCCCTCTCCCTGACTTTGCCCTTCAGTCCCTTTCCTAACTCTGCCTCCAACTGCTTGACCCCCCGACCAGTCAATTTCCACCCCTTGCTCAGACCCTGGCCACCCCCTCCTCTGATTTGCCCCCCTTTGCCCCTTTTTAATCCCTGTAAAAAGTAGGGGGTGCTGGGTCCCATTCTCTGGAGGGAGGGCTGGGCACCTGGCCCCTGCCTGCCCAGTGCTCAAAGTGCCCCATGATCTTGTGGATGTTTGCTGAGAGCTGCAGGGTCACCTGAAGGGGGAGAGAGACGCGGTTAGGAGGTGATGCAGCCAAGGGTGCCTCACCCAACACTGAGATGCAGCCACCTCTGGGGTGAGTTACACAAGTCAGCAAATGAATACGGAACAAGAAACGCACTGAAAGGACCGAGGCAGCTGCAGGAGGTGGAGAAAACCAGAAAAAGTAATATCCCTGGATCCCAACCCAGCCCCTCCCCCACTATACCCCCTAATCTCCACTCCCCTCTCACATGTGAGGGGAGAACCCAGGAGTCCTGGTCCCCAGCCTTGCCCACCCCCATATTTCGATATGGCTACATCCAACAGCTGCCCCCACAATTGCAGGGCAGTGCCATGGGGCACACCGGGGCCTGCCTGTTTGCACAGGATGGGCAATGCCAGTGCCCCAGGATGGGGAGAGACGATGCTAAGGGAGAAGCAGGCAGCAGAAAGCTCCCATGACAGAGAAAGAAACGCTAGGGGGTGCTGTGCTGCAAGGAGTGAAGGGGGTTGGCAGGGAATGGGAGGATCTTCCCTCACAGCAGGTGCGTCTATCTCCCTCCCAATTCCTCCCCAGCCCTACCCCAGCCCAGGCAAATCCCGGCCCAGCTACCAGGGTTAAATTTGGCCTGGATTCCCCAGCTGCTGGGGGAGGGGCATGGGGCTGGGAAGCATGAACCTCTACTCCCCCTTCCCCAGACACAGTTGCATGGGCACAGACCAAAGGAGCCTGCAGCACTGCTGCCTAGAGGAAACTGAGGCACCAGCCACTGACAGACACATCATGGCTCTCCTCATCCTCATCCTCTTTTCCATATACAACCTGGCCAAGGGAGGGGGGGGGGGTAAACTCAGGGCAGTTGCATAGTTAACCTGTGGAACTCCTTGCAAGAGCATGTTGTGAAGGCCAAGACTATAACAGGGTTCAGAAAAGAACTAGATAAGTTTATGGTGGATAGATCCATCAAGGGCTATTAGCCAGGGTGGGCAAGGATGGTGCTTGTAGCCTCTGTTTGCCAGAAGCTGGGAATGGGCAACAGGGGATGGATCACTTGATGATTTCCTGCTCTGTTCATTCCCTCTGGGGCACCTGGCACTGGCCACTGTCAGAAGACAGGAGGATACTGGGCTAGATGGACTTTGCTTCTGAACCAGTCTGGCCGTTCTTCTGTCTCCCTTGGAGCAACAGTGACACCTAGTGGGCAGTCAGAGTAATGCACAGAAGGTGTTTTCCTTGGCGCAGCAGTGACACCCAGTGGCCAATCAGGGTAACACACAGATTATGTCTCCCTTGGAGCAGCAGTGACACCTCCTGGTCATTCAGGGTAATGCACAGAAGGTGTTTCCCTTGATACAGCAGTGACACCCACTGGTCAGGTGGCGTAATGCACAGCATGTGTCTGCCCTGTACGAGCAGTGACACCCACGGACCAGTCACGGTAAGGCACAGAGTGTGTTTCCCACCAGTCTGGGTAAGGCACAGAGCATGTTTCCCATGGAGCAGCAGTAACACCCAGTGACCAGCAGGGGTGGCATCAGACTCTTCTCCTTTAGTGGGGGACTGAGATGGGTTAGACAAAAAAAACTGGGGGGATGTGCCCCCCATCAGCTGGCCCCACCCTTCACGGGGGCCATGCCTCTGCTCCTTCTCAGTTAAAGGCCAGGCTCATCTCCTGTCCCCCCGGCTACTGTTTACAGCAATATAAACTTTATTAAAATAAAATAGGAAACAGGGTTTACTTTAAATATTCTAAATCTGTCCAAATTTCAGTACTGAATCCAAAGTTCTCTTAAAGATCCCATCAGTAACCAAAACCTAAATGAAAAATTGAAACCAAAAACAAGGGTTAATTTAAAACCCAAACATTAAGAAAAACTTTGTTTGTAAAAATAAAAACTAACAAATGCTGTAAATTAATAATTTCAACATCTTATCAAAAAAGTGTGCTACAGCAGAATGATAAAATAACATCAAATAAATAAGCATGACCACTAAAACCTTCTATAAAGGAATTGAATCCTAGAATACTGGTCAAATCTGTATAAAATATGCAGAACTATGTCAAAACTGGTGTTGCAGGTCAGCCATTCAAATCCAGCAATATCAATTAAAAGTTCCATTCCAACTAAAAATACCGAAACAACCCAGTAAACCAAAATGGTCACAGCCTGAAACAAACCTACACAGAAGGAAAATTAAACCTGTACCAACATTGGAACAAACGATGTAAATTTCTAATTCTAACTTCTTGTTTCTCCCAGGAAGAAGGTGTTTTGCACCCCAGTAACCAGGCTGTCACTGCAGCTTTCCTTTCACTAAATAAGATTTTTACCAAATATAAATTGCCCTCCAATTTCTCTAAGATAAATTGAAATTGTATCTTTGCACTAATAGCCCAAATGTGCAAGTCCATCCCCTCAGAGCAGCCCCACACCCTGAGGCCAGGGGAGAATCCCAACTGGTTTGTGCATTTGTAACCCTGGGGCCTGAAGCTGATGAGTTAAAGGGAAGTGAGCCATCTTGGAGCTTTCCGATACCACCTGTGGGGAGCACAGGGATTTGACTGAGTGACATCCTCGCTAATTTTCACCTTGTTCTCCGCCAGCAGGATCTACTGGAGAGCTCGGGAGTGACTTGACCATGGCAGCACCCTATTTACATATTAAAAGCTGGCATTTTGGGGCCAATGGGGTGAAATGTGAGTACTTTTGGGGTTGGGAGCCACATGAGAAGGGATGTGGACAAATTGGAGAGAGTCCATCAGAGGGCAATTAAAATGATTAGGGGATTGAGACACATGACTTACGAGAACCTACAGGCCATATCCTGTATAAGCTAAGGCAAAGTAAGCATATCTGTATTGTGACTTTTTACTCAGAGAGGAAAATCGACATTTATCATGTTACTTAAATAGATAAGTACCCATGCCTGTCCAAGGCCTTTACCTAGACCAATCGACAATGGAGAATGGCATAGGGTTTTTTTCAGTGTTGTACCCACAGATTTAACAGGTGCACTACAAGGTAACTTATGTGCATATGTACATGTCATCAGCAAGCACAAACATACTAGCCTATGAAGTAAACGTACCCTAATGTTTTGTGAGTGAGGAATGAAATTTGGGCATAGGAGGAAGGATTTCCGGCCCTTGTGCCCTATAAAAGAGGTAAGCCACCTCGCTAGAGCACTTTGCTCTATCATTCTGACTTACTTCCTCCACTCTCTCTCTATCTACTATCAGCAGGCTGTACTTGTTCTCAAACTTTAAGTTTCAAGGGATCTAGGCTAAGTTCGGTTTCCCTAAGTTTTTAGTCTTTGTTTATTAGGCTTTGATTTTAAGTTTAACATATTCAAGTAAACCCTAAGTAACACTAGCTTTTTCTAAGCACTGCATCTTTCACTTAAGAATTGAGAAACCTGAACTGCAAGGCTGGTCCTGTGTCTCTTACCACCAGGTTATCAAGGAAGGCTGTGAGTATATTAACCACAATTTTGTTGCATATAATGCCATATGTATCTTTTGAATACCAGTAAAGCAAATGTAACTTTGTAAGTCAATTAAATTAAATAACATGTAAGCTAATAAATTACATTTTCATCAAATTATCCAAATTAATATTATTAGTACACCCTACATCAGGCTACATGGGACAGAGAGTTGGAGTGCAGAGGGATGAAGGCACTGGTTCTAGGGGTGCCGACTCTGAGGTGGGGTTAGAATGAGACATTCAGGGTGCAGTAGAGGACTCAGGGTTATGATAGAGAATTGCACTATGAATGCTTTGGAATGAGGCCAAGAAAAAGAAAACTGAGATGCAAGAAAGAAATCAAGCTAGAGCAAAAACTAGAGAAGAAATGTGCGATTTGAGCTGCAGAGGAAAAAAAAACCCTCCCTGTCCTTTCTCACCAAAGCATTTAAGAACCAGGTGAGAGCCATTTCTCCCCCACTGCAACAACAATTCCAGTTGACTTGGACTGAGAAAAGAAATCTTCTCCTTTGCAGCACTAGCAGACCTGGACTGAATCTTGAATACCTCATCCCCTGCCTCCCCCCTGCCTCCAATCTGGTGTTCCTGGTGTGGGACACGGGAGGGGCTCCTTTCTTCTCCATTTGGGACATGGCGGGATGAGAGAAGTGACAGGGCTTTATGGGAAATCATTATTTGCCTGATTCATGTGCCAGTCCTAGTCCTCGCTGACCCAAACAAACCGTTTATCCTGCATGCTGATGCCAGTTTGGAGGCTCTGGGAGCAGTCCCGTACCAGGAAGTGGAAGGCAAATGTAAATCTGTAGCCTTTGCCAGCTGAGGACTGTCTGATAGTGAAACTTGCTAGCCCATCCACCAGCTGCAGTTCTTGGCCTTGAAATGGGCCATCATTGAGAAATTTCGAGACTACTTGGGTGGTGTCCAGTTTCAGGTGTGGACAGAGAACAATCCACTGACTTATGTGTTAACAAGGGCTAAGCTGGATGCTACAAGGCAGAGATGGGTGGCTACTTTTGCTAGCCATAACTTCACATTCAATACCAATGAGCTGGTATAATAGGGAGTGTGATTTATCAGGACGACCAATTCTTGGCTGGGGGGAGGATGTACCGAGGAAACAGCTCTACACGCTCGTGCTCCACACCCTTCACCTCCTCACCCTCGTGTCCCGCCCTGATACGAAGTGGCGGGACCTCCTGCCACCTCTGGAGGGTGAGGAGCCCCGGTGGGCCAGCCTCTACTCCACCCTGGTCCCACGGCCCACTGGGGATATCAGTTGGCGGCTCCTCCATGGGGCCGTGAGCACGGGCGTGTACTTGGCGCGGTTTACCCCTGTCCCGGACACCTGCCCCTTCTGCGGCGTGAGGGAGACCCTGGCGCACGTGTACTTAGAGTGCGCCAGGTTGCAGCCCCTACACCGGCTCCTCACAGCCATCCTCTTGCGTTTTTGGTTACACTTTTCCCCTCACCTCCTTCTGTATGCACTCCCTATCCGTGGCCCCACGAAGTCCCGGGACCTCCTGGTCAACCTCCTCCTCGCCCTGGCGAAAAAGGCCATCCACGCGACCAGGGAGGGGAGGTTGGCCGACGGAGACTCCGGTGACTGTGGGGCTTGCTTCCGCTCCATGGTCCGATCACGCATCCGGGCGGAGTTCCTCTGGGCGGCGTCCACTGGCTCCCTTGACGCCTTCGAGGAGCAGTGGGCGCTGTCCGGGGTTCTCTGCTCGGTGTCCCCGTTAGGTTCCCTCCTTCTGACCCTTTGACCTCACTCCTGTCCCTGTTCTTTTATTAGTTGTCCCCCGCACTCAGTGGGTTCTGTGGCCCTGTGGTTCCTCCCCTTAGGCTGGGGGAGGATCCTTTAGCAGTGGGCGGGCTTTGACTGCCCACTTCCCTGACACCCAATAGATGGGGGGAGGATGTAAGCAGGGAGAGAATGAACTCTACCCTGACATCTGTTCGTGATGTGTTGTAAAGGCCTTTTGTTGCTGATGTGCATGGTCACACCCACCCCACATTGCATGATGGGAGTGCTTGTCCAAATGGTCATTTTGGCTGCCGTGGGATCCCCAGTCTCTTTGTTATTATGTCAGGAGTAATAAAGTGTAGTTATCCTGGTGATATGAATCAAGGACAGTAGAACGGTACTTAGCAGTTCATGATTTCATGAATCACCAGAATCTATATAAATCTCGTTAGGCAAGGGACATGGGTTTCAAGGCCTAGTGAATTAAGACAAATTGAAAATGAATATTTGTATTTAGCATTGTGGATTTTTTTTGAGATCTCTAAATGGTGGTTTTAGGGCCTTTGTTTCTCTGTAGTTTAAAAATAGAGCTCTTTATAATTCTAATACATATTTGGTTCTATGCCACAGGTGTAAAACTGTTAATACAGTAGTGCAAATTTTGGATATACTTAAGCTGGTGGGCTATGATATCATTTACACACTGAAAGATGTAAACAACTTCAGAGTTGAGTAAAATGCTCTTTTCCACTCATAATACAAGGAAATTTTGCAGATTGGACTCAGAAACTACAGCTGGGATACACAACTTTCCAGGCACAGGCACCATCTCTGCAACCCATCTTTGCTACTTCACTCCATAACACCACACGCAGAGCAGCCTTTTACCTTTCAGTATCAAAATAAACCATGAAAAAGATCAAATAGCATAAGCTTAAGATGAGCAACTCCTGCACTGCAGTACTAACAACAACTCAAAGAAATTCAAAAATGCCTCTGCTTTTACACACCAGAAAGGAAACCACCAGCAAAAACCAACCAAACATCCATTCCTATCTCTCACAAGCTTTGGGCATTTGGAACCCAGACCCCTTAATGGTGAATACTTTCCAGGCGAGGGTGAAGCTCTCAGGCCTCAAATGCCAGGTACAGTTACTCTCTCCTTGATCCAAAATGAACAGGAAAATACACTGGATTACTCCTGCCCCAATAACAAAGAGACTGGGGATCCCACAGCAGGTGAAATGACCATTTGGACAAGCACTCCCATCATGCAATCCGGGGTGGGTGTAACCATGCCAATGATATCAGCCCCAAAAAGCCTTTACAGCAGATCACCAACAGATGGCAGGGTAGAGTTCATAGCGACCCTGCTTAAACTAGATTGTGGCAAAGATTCAAAAACACTGAACTTTCAAACTCACCAAGCTCGGGTCAATCCATCCTCATCGTCGTATCCGCTCGTTATACTCCACACCTGAACTTAGCCCTCACATGGACAACATACCCTCCTAACTCAGTTTCTGTACATTAACCTTTTACCCCATCCGGGCTACTGCAGATTATGTATTCCTTATGCCACCCGATCTTAAACCGAACTTCGCACCCCCTGGGTAATCTGTACGTTGTTCCCTGATCACCAGAAACTTCTGCGCCTAAACGCTGTACCGTACACTTTTTTTTTCTTTGAACGTCATCTTAATAAAATGTTGACATTTGTTCGAGATCCCGGCTCCTGTTCCTTTGCAAGGCATGTGCATTTGCTCCAGATTTTAGTTTCCTAAGACAGCGGAGGGGATGGGGATGGGCGACTGAGCCAGAGGCGCTTGCGTGCTGCAGACACGGATCCAAGGCTGAACCTCGTCCCCCACAAGCTGAAGGCTTAACTGAAAACAGTTGAAGAAGTGCTCCCGTCTCCGGCACTCAGCTACCCAGCTCCCAGTGGGGTCCAAACCCCAAAGAGATCCCTTTTACCCTGTAGAAGCTGTAAAATCCTGTGACCAGGACAGCTGCCTAGCAGCCTGCGCATCTGCCTGCCAGCGTGAGAGCACGTAAGGCACTAATCCAGATAGCAGTGGCTGGGAGGAAGGGGTCTGAAGAGCTAGCAGAGTGGCACAGTGGAAGTGTGCTGGGCTCATACTCCAGTGGTCAGTGGATCAAAACCATCCTTTGCTATGCGTGCGCTTGTTTCTTTTCCCTCTGGGCCTTCCAGCGAGGCAGTGACCAGCAGAGCACCAAGAGCCTAGGCCATGAGGCAAGAGGTGGCTGAGGCGGCTGCCTGCCAAGGAGCTCCCCGGCACCTCTGGCTGCCTGGGCTGAAGGCAAGAGGCAGGCCTGGGCGTGGCGAGCGCCTCCTGTCCTGGAATGAGGCTGCAGTGCTTCCATGGCCGCACTTTCCTGACGAGGCATGAGGCAGGCCAAGGGCTTTGCACAGCCTACAGGGAAGTGGGAAGGAGGCATCTTCGAGCCAGCGTGTCTCACCGGTTTCTCCCTTGCTCCTTGGGCGGAGATGGGAAGGGAGCAAAATGTTCCCAGCTGAAGGTTTTTCGCTCGGCCTTGAGGATTAAGCCCGAGCCTCCGGCGTGGCTGCTTGGAGATGGGCTTTTGCAGCACGGCCCCCACACTCTTGTAGGCAGCAGGTGAACCCACTGTGTCCAGGAGGGAGCCTTCAAGGTGGCAAAAGGAGAACATTATGGCTCTCAGCAGATCTTGAGGAGCCCACAAGGAGCCTTCAGAATCATTCCTGATGGAGCATAAACCCCCCTCCTTTCCATTAACAGCTGAACTCACTGACCCATGATACCACAGAGACACCTACCAGCAGCTGTTTGGCAGGGCCGCTGTCCGGTACCCTGCAGCGCTTCCTGCCAGTGCCAGAGCTCGCCAGGCACTAGCCTGGAGCCAGGACCGCTAGGTGCTGCTGAAGAGAAGCCAGCAGAGGGACACAGCGTCCGTGTTCTGTGCCCATAACATAGAGGTGGATTAATCCAAACCCTCTTCTGCCAGCACCAGGCCTCCTTCTTCCTACACTGGGCCTGCAAGCGAGGGGGCGGCTGGCACAGCACCAAGAGTCTAACCTATGTGACAGGAGGCAGCTGATGCCCGCAGCCTGCTGGGGAGCTCCCAGAAGTTATTAAGGGACAGAGACTCCTCAATGCCCTTAGTAACAAGGGTTTGGGGTTCACCGAGGCCAGTAAGGGGGTCACTATGGCGGCCTTATAACTCTGGGTGTCAGATTGCTGTGCAGCTTTGATCTAGAGCTCCGGTCCCAATGACCGACCAGCAGCCCACAGCCTCCCTCTGGGTCTGCCCTACCTGGTTACTCCTTACAGGCTGACCTTACCCCCCTTCCAGCCCCGGATTTGCCCCCTAATCATCCTACTGCCGCTCAGAGCCACAGACGTGGATGTGCTGAAGGAGGGAGGGGTGACTCTAGGATGGGGTTCTTCTGTAAAAATGGCTGGCTGAAAGGTGGTGCTCATCTGTGTCAGCAACCTGCCCAGTTGCCTCACTGCCAGGGGATGCAGACATTCCTGTAAGGCACATAAAGGGGCTATTTGGTGTTGAAGCAAATGCGAGGAATGTGCATTTATGAGAGGGAATTTCCATCTCTTCAGCAGTTGAATATCAGTGGCCTAATGGGTAAGGCCTTGGTTTCCAAAGCTAAAAATTGTGGGTTCAAGTCCCATTTGGGGTGACAATTTACTTTCTTCCTGTATATTGCAAGGAAACCTTGGCCTTATTTTCAACAACGAAGCAGGAAGATGTTTGAGCACAAAGTCCTGGATCTTGGGAACAATCACCAAGGCTGTTAGAAGGCTAAGTCTGGTGACCTAATGGATGCAACCACACACCCCCATCCCAGGGCAGTCCCATCTGAGAACCAGAAGCCATGGAGCAACAGTCCCCTCCTACCCTGACAGGTGGGCTGTACAGATGATGGTGGAGGGCAGGGGGAGAGGAGGTTGCACTAGCACTGCCTGGGCTGTATCTGCACCAAGGATAAATGGAGGGGATCATGCAGCCTGTGCCTGACACTCCACAGTGCTACATTCAGTCCAGAAACAAGTCAAATCCTGCACCAAGGCTGGTGAATTCCCATGTGAGCACACAGTGCACCTGTCCACCACACATGCTGCACACACATCAACTGCACCAGAAGAGACACAAATTGCATACTGAGGAGACAGTTGGTTTGTTTCCAGGTTGCTTTTATTTCCAAAGGTGCTGAAGTGTGATCTCTCTTCTTCTTCCGTGGGCAGAAATGCAATGGAGGAGAATCTCACATCCCTTAGCTGCCAGGTGACAGTGGCAGGAAGAAAACGCACTGCAATGAAATTTAAAAAACATTCATAAATAATTTAACAATGAGAAGTAATTAAATAAAAAAAATCCAATGGCCACACATGCTGGTGGCTTGTTCCCACCCCAGAGAGCGAGGGGCAGGGTGTGTGTGAAAGGCAGGTGATTGAGTCTGAGGGAGCATATTCAAGTTAAACAAATTGTAGCAGACAGCTACAAAATACTCCATTTGGTAACATCAATACAGAATATATCAATCTACAAGCAATACAGCCATACACAGCTAAGATAGGGTGTCCACTTAATACCAGAGTTCCCACTGCCAAATGGCTGGAAGTGCCTTCACAGTTACTGCTAAACAGAACAACATTGTACAGAACCAAGAGCAGCCCTACTGTGCCGTTAGGAAGGCCTACAGGAGACTCAGCAAATCAATCTATGAGTCTGTGCTTCTACTTAGTAGTTACCAAGTGTGATAAATGAAAGGGGGGGCAGGTAGCTCCCTCTTTTGGACAGCCAGCCAGCCAGTAGCTATAAAATCTCTCTGAGGCCTGGTGTACCCTATGACTTTAGGTTGAATTCAGCAGCATTACCTCGATTTAATGGACCCATCCACACGACGAAGCCCTTTTTTTCAACTTAAGGGCTCTTTAAATGAATTTCTTTACTCCACCTCTAACGAGGGGATTAGCACTGAAATCGGCCTTGCCGGCTCGAATTTCGGGTGCTGTGGGTGCAATTAGATGGTATTGGCCTCCGGGAGCTATCCCAGAGTGCTCCATTGTGACCTCTCTGGACAGCGCTCTCAACTCAGATGCACTGGCCAGGTAGACAGGAAAAGGCCAGCGAACTTTTGAATTTCATTTCCTGTTTGGCCAGCATGGAGAGCTGATCAGCACAGGTGACCATGCAGAGCTCATCAGCATGATGTGCACATTGCCAGGCCCGTACTTTGTGAGAAGTCTATGACCATGTCTATGTCCTCACCACTCTCGTCACCGCACTGCTGTCGCCTCCTTGCCTGGTTTTGCTTTTGCAGCTTCTGTTTCTGCACTGAAAAAAGGCATGAAACAATTGTCTGCCATTGCTCCGATGGAGGGAGGGGCGACTGATGGCATGGCTTACAGGGAATTAAAATCAACAAAAGGGGAGAAACACAAACAACTGTCACACTGAATGGTCCACTCAAAGATTGAACTCAAAACCCTGGGTTTAGCAGGCTGCTGATTTCACAGAACAAATCAGGTCAATTTCTTGTTTTGACTCATCTAGCTTTTACATCTTATGCTGGTAGTACAACTGCTAGCCATTGTCATTGCCTGGTTGCTCACCAGAAAACCGTGCAGTATGACTGCTGGCCATCATCATCTCTTGGGTGCTTGGTAGAAGATGACATACTATTACTGCTAGCCATCATCATCTCTTGGGTGCTTGGCAGAAGATGACGCACTATGACTGCTAGCCATCATGATCTCTTGGGTGCTTGATAGAAGATGACATACTATGACTGCTAGCCATCATCATCTCTTAGGTACTTAGCAGAAGATAGGAATGACCTGGCTGAGTCACTCCCATGTTTGCCCAGGCACCTCTAACTGAGCTCACCGATAAAAGAGCACCTAAGAGTATGACAACGATAGTTATCCATCATAATGCACCTTCTGCTGCCAAAAGGCAATGAGTTACTGCTGTGTAGCAATGCAGTCCCACATCTGCCAGAACCCAGGATCCCAATGGGCAGCGGAGACTGCAGGAACTGGGGATAGCTATCCACAGCTACCCAAAGTGCAACACTCTGGAAGTTGACGCTCACCTCAGTACTGTGGAGGCAGTCCACCGACTTCATGCACTTAGAGCACTTTGTGTTGGGACACACACAATCGACTGCATAAAAACAATTTCTAAAAAACTGACCAATAAATTTTACCTAATTTCATAATATAGATATACCCCAAGACACTTGATCACAGCCTTGGATAGGCTAAGAGGCTACTTACACTTTGGCTTGGTATACACTGGAGGGGTGGCGTCAATGTAAGATACACAACTTCAGCTACAGGAATAGTGTGGCTGAAGTTGATATATCTTATTTTGACTTACCTCCTGTCCTCACAGCACAGGATTGACAGCTGTGGCTCCCCCATCCACTCCACTTCCACTTCTTATCCTGGTAAAGTTCCAGAGTGAACAGGAGCACATTTGGGGATTGATTTATTACATCCAGACAAGACACGATAAATCAAAGCCCAATAGATCAATTATTACCCACCAATCCCATGGGTAGTTTGAATATATCAGGGATCCATAACCTTTCAGAAGGCATGTACCAAATCTTCATTTATTCACTCTAATTTCAAGTTCCATGTGCAAATAATACATTTTAATGTTTTTAGAAGATCTCTTTCTATAAGTCTTTAATATATAGCTAAACTATTGTTGTATGTACAGTAAATAAGGCCCTTAAAATGTTCTAAGAAGCTTCATTTAAAAAAGAATTAAAATGCAAAGCCAGGACTAGAGCTGTGTAAGTGCTACTGAAAATCAGCTCTTACACTACCTACAGCACATATGCCATAGATTGCTTATTCCAGAAGCATACCCTTTGATCTAAACTCTAAAGAGCCAAGAAGCAATGCTGACACCCTGGGATTTAAAAATTTTATTAAAGTAAACACTTGAAATATACACAGTTTGAGAAGAAAGTACTGTACATCTGGAGTCAAGCTTGGATTACAGGAGGTTAGAGACACTGTTTGCAAGATCAAAAAAATGCACACATATGGTATAACTGGCAAACCCAGATTAAGGTGCAAGGGTTTTTAAAGTGTTAGTGAATAAGTGAGCACAGATTCACCACCCATGGAATGAATAAAAAAAAGCAAGTTAGTATCTGTTACACAGCCCCTCTGCCCCCACTGCTTTCTACCTCACCATGACGAGCTCCCAGACACGCACCAAACACCATTCACATGAATATGAGAACTAGGTAACTAAGTGAGGATCACTTCCCTGAAATGACTCCAAAAGAGGAATTCAAAGCAAGAACAGTTAACACAGAATTCTGTTCAAAGCCAGAGAAGTCTTTCAGCCTTCTTCCTCTCGCTGGTTCCTCTCCTTCATTCTGTTCAAAGACAGTTCCCTGTACACTCCTAGTTTGCACAAACCCACCCACTGACCTGTGACTAACAATCTCGCCCTGCTAGCTCTTCCAGCAAAACAGGCCAAAGAAAAGATATGCAAGTGCTGTACCGCAGCCCCAGTGCTCTTTTTGGCTCCTTCCCACAGAACTTTCACTGCATACCAGTCCAGTTCCTTGCTGTTGTTTGTCTAAGAGCTGCATGCATATGCTAGGGCGTACACTGAGCTGATTCCCCACTTTTGGGCTCCATACTGCCATGCCCATCCATGGCCAGGTCCACACTACAGCGTTAAATCGATTTAAACAGCGTTAAATCGATTTAACGCTGTACCGGTCCACACTACAAGGCACTTAAAATCGATTTTAAGGGGTCTTAAAATCGATTTCTGTACTCCAGCTAAACGAAAGGAGTAACCCTAAAATCGATATTACTAAATCGATTTAGGGTTAGTGTGGACGGAAATCAAAGTTATTGGTCCCATTCTTTTACTGAGCTACCCAGAGTGCACTGCTCCGGAAATCGATGGTAGCCTGGGACCATGGACGCACACCACCAAAGTAATGTGCCCTAGTGTGGACGCGTAAAAGAGTGGTGGTTCAAGCCCACCTGGGGATGGTGATAAGCCTGCGCCGCTTCCCTGAGGCCTGTGGGGTGCCTCAGAAGTCCCATTTTGCTACCTCTTGGCCTCAGTGCTTTCAGCTGGTGGCCCAAAGAGCGTGCTGGATGCCATTCAGAAACCCGTCTCCCAGCAGCCGTGCCGGAGGCTCAGGCTTAATCCTCGAGGCCGAGCACAAAAACTTTCAGCCGGGAACATTTTGCTCCCTTCCCACCTCTGCCAAAGCGGCAAGGGAGAAGGGTACGAGACACGCCCGCTCAAAGACACCTCCCTCCCGCTTCCCCGTAGGCTGTGCAAAGCTCTTGGCCTGCCTCATGCCTCGTCAGGAAAGAGCAGCCATGCTGCCCAAGCCTGAGTCACGTGCGCAGCCTGGCCCGCCCCGGCTGACGGTGCGCAGAGCCATGCGAGTCAATGGCAGGTCGAGTCGGGAGCCTCGGCTCTTTCCCCTGACAGCCACACAGCACTGCCTAGCGCCCCGAGAGCCTCCCTGGTGTTCTCCCGCAGCCCGGCGGGGTGGGTGGGAAAAGGGGACCAGGAAGCACTGCAGCCTCATTCTGGGACAGGAGGCCCTGGCCACACCCAGACATCCCTCTTGCCTTCAGCCCAGGCAGCCAGAGAGCTCCCTGGCAGGCAGCCGCCGCCTCAGCCACCTCTTGCTGCTCTGCTGGTCACCGCCTCTCTGGAAGGCCTAGAGGGAAAAGAAACAAACGCACACATAGCAGAGAATGGTTTTGATCCATTGATCTCTGGGTTATGGGCCCAGCACTCTTCCGCTGCACCACTCTGCTGACTCTTCACAGCCCTGCCACCCAGCCGGCACTATCCGGATCAGTGCCTTACGCGGTCTTGTGCTGGCAGGCAGATGCGCAGGCTGCTAGGCAGCTGCCCTGGTCACAGGATTTTACAGCGTCTACAGGGTAAAAGGGATCTCTTTGGGGTTTGGACCCCACTGGGAGCTGGGTAGCTGAGTGCTGGAGACGGGAGCACTTCTTCAACTGTTTTCAGTTCAGCCTTCAGCTGGTGGGGGACGAGGTTCAGCCTTGGATCCGTGTCTGCAGCAGGCAAGGGCCTCTGGCTCAATCGGCCCCCCTAGCTTTCTTAGCAGACTAAAACCCGGAGCAAACGCACACGCCTTGCAAAGGAAGAGGAGTCGGGATCTTGAACAAATGTCAACATTTTATTAAGATGACGTTCAAAGAAAAAAAAAAGGCTACGGTACAGCGTTTAGGCGCAGAAGTTTCTGGTGATCAGGGAACAACGTACAGATTACCCAGGGGGTGTGAAGTTCGGTTTAAGATCGGGTGGCATAAGGAATACATAATCTGCAATAGCCCCGACTGGGGGTAAAAGGTTAACGTACAGACACTGAGTTAGGAGGGTATGTTGTCCATGTGAGGGCTAAGTTCAGGTGTGGAGTATAACGAGCGGATACGACGATGAGGATGGATTGACCCGTATTTGGTGAGTTTGAACGTTCAGTGTTTTTTCATCTTTTCCACAATCTAGTTTAAGCAGGGTCGCTATGAACTCTACCCTGCCATCTGTTGGTAATCTGTTGTAAAGGTCTTTTGAGACTGCTTTCATTTGCATGGTTCCACGCACCCCGGATTGCATGATGGGAGTGCTTGTCCAAACGGTCATTTTAGCTGCTGTGGGATCCCCAGTCTCTTTGTTATTGGGGCAGGAGTAATGCAGTGTATTTCGCTGTTCGTTTTGGATCAAGGAGAGAGTAACTGTACCTGGCATTTGAGGCCTGAGAGCTTCACCTTCGCCTGAAAAGTAGTCATCATTAAGGGGTCTGGGTTCCCAATGGCCAAGGCTTGTGGGAGACTGGAATGGATGTTTGGCTGGTTGGTGGTCGTCAGTGCTTGTGTTTTGGTGTCTGCTGTCCCTGGTGTGTAAAGACAGAGATGTTTTTGAATCTCTTTGAGTTGTTATTAGTGGGGCTTATGCTGTTCAATCTTTTTCAGGGTACGTTTTGGTTCTGAGAGGTAAAAGGCTGCTCTGTGTGTGGTGCTAGGGAGTGTAGTGGCAAAGGTTGATTGCAGAGATGGTGCATGTGCCACAAAAGTTGTGGGGGCCTGGTCCCCCCCCCACCACCTCAGCTCTGGTCCCAGAGGCCAGAATTTGCGAAAACCCACCTGCTGACCTGTGACAAAGAATTTTGCCCTGCTAACTCTTCCAGCAAAACAGGCCAAAGAAAGTGTATGCAAGTGCTGTACCTCAGCCCCAGTGCTCTTTTCGGTTCTTTCCCACAGAACTTTCACTGCATGCCAGTCCAGTTCCTTGCTGTTGCTTGTCTAAGGGCAGGTCCAGACTAGAGCTTTAAATCGATTTTAAGAGCTCTAAATCGATTTAAAGCTGTAACCGTCCACACTACAGAGTGCATAAAATCGATTTTAAGGGTCCCTAAAATCGATTTTGGAACTCCATCTAAATGAGAGGAGTAACCCCAAAATCGATTTCTTAAAATTGATTTTATGATAGTGTGGACGGACATTGAAGTTAATGGCCTCCGGGACGTATCCCACAGTGCTCTAGTGGCCGCTCTACACAGGTAAAGGTACTCTACTGCTGGCCAGGTACACAGGAAAAGCCCTGGGAACTTTGAAATTCCATTTCCTGCTTGCACAGCGTGGAGCTCTCAGCAGCAGAGAGAAGAATGCAGTCTCCTGAAAATAGGAAAAGAGCTCCAGCATGGAACACACAGGAGTTACTCGATCTGATAGCTGTATGGGGAGAAGAGTCAGTGCTTTCAGAACTGCGCTCAAGCAGACGAAATGAGAAAACCTTTGAAAAAATTTCTAATGCCATGCGGGAGAGGGGACATACCAGGGACTCGTTACAGTGCCGAGTGAAAGTGAAAGAGCTCAGACAGGCATATCAGAAGACCAAAGCAGCAAAGGGCAGGTCAGGCTCTGCTCCCAAAACATGCCGGTTCTACGACGAGCTTAACGCAATATTGGGGAACAGCGCAATGACGAACCCCCCCTTGTCTGTGGATTCAGAGGTGGGCGTCGTGATTCCTGCCACTACGGAAGATTTATTTGATGGCGATGATCAGTATGATGAGGACCAAGAGGAGGAGGCTCCAGCAGAGAGCACAGAGCATTTTATCCCCCCAAACAGCCAGGATCTTTTCCTCACCCTTACTGAGGTTCCCTGCCAGCCATCTCAAGGCAGTACTCCAGAAAATGAAGCTGAGGGACCGTCCTCTGGTGAGTGTAATTTCTTTTAATAAAAGCTTCGGTTTAATGTAAGCCTTTTTTACTGGGTGCTTCAAATCACTACCTGTACTTAGAGTCACTGACCAAGTAGATTAAAAACCTTTCCTAAAACAGTGACCCATGAGGTGGTTTTTAGAAAAGTCTCCATTGTAACAGAGCGGATTCATCCTGCTTGTTCGGGGAACGCGAGAGCAAACCGGGGAAGGAGACCAGCTTCGCCGCAGTTTGCTCTCGCGTTCTCCGAACCACTCAGCAAACCGCAGGGAAGGAGACCTGCTTGTTCGGGGAATGCGAGAGCAAACCGGGGAAGGAGACCAGCTTGATTACCAGTACAACCTACTACAGGGATTACTAGCCATTATTAACTTACCATTTTCTCCGGACACGGTCTGTGTGCTCCCCTGACCTGCATCTGAGCAGAAATCTGTCCTCAGCCACAAGCAATAAGTATTAAAGGAACCCTAAGGCGACCTTGTGGTAAAGTAACATGTTCAAGGTTCGGCAACAGGCACAGGTCAGTGAGGAGAAAGACTGTATGCATTATTGTGTGAAATGTGTCTCTTATGATTCTTTTATCACTCTTTCCAATCCCCACCCCCACACACACAGCTGCACATTTCTCCAGCCTCCCTCTCGCTTCTCCTCTACGTGGGGGGGGATCATAAGAAGACTGAGGAAAAGGAGGACGCGTGAGGACATGTTCACCGAAATTATGGCAGTAACCCGTACAGAGAGCTCAGCAGGGGGACTAGAAACAATTGGTCGCAAAGTACAGGGAGGCTGCCAGTCAACGCGAAGACAGGAGGGACGCCAAAAATGATGTCAGGTGGCAGGAAGATCAGCGCTGGCGAGCAGCAACTGTGGATCTTCTTCGTGATCAGACTGACAACCTCCGCGATATGCTGCAAGAGCTCCGTGGTTTCAGAATGCCCCTACAGCCCGTGTATAACCTCCCTCAGTACTCACCCTGTCCCACACCTTCCAGAACCAGGCGTGTAAGAACGCATGGGGGAAGGCTCTCTGCACCAGCCCCCTCCACCGCTGCGGACACTCCAACCAGAAGGCTTTCATTAAATTGAAAAGCCCTTTGTGTCCTGTTTTTTCCCTCCTCTAATGATCCAAACTTCTCCCATGGCACCTTTGCCTATTTTTACTCTCAGGTCATGCTATTAAGGCAGTGTGACTGTAGTTTGGTAATGAAGTAAAGCAAGCAGCTTTGGAAAGCTGCACGGAAGCTAGTTATCAGCATCAGGATTTGACAATTGGGGATATGGGTAATAAAGGGAAAACAAAGAAAGCAGCCATACCGTACCCTGGTCCATGAGAATTCTTGTACTGTCTTCTCTGATGCACTTTCTTCTTTCCAACCTCCCTTGCCCTTCCTCCAAACCTCCCTCGCTCCGTCCCCCATAGAACGCTGAGTTATGAAATTTCATGCACATTATTGTAACAACAAGCATGATGCTTGATTGATGAAAGGGTCTGATTTTAAATAAAGAACACAATTCTTTTAACAAATAATAGTAACTTTATTTTCAATAAAAAAGCAGTTAAGGAAGGTTGCAGGTACAGTGCCTAGCAGCAGACGGAAGCAGCTAATGGTGGAGGTAGGTAATAATTGGGAAATACAGAATTATATGTTTTCCAATGGACAGCTCTCGCAAGTAACCTAAGCAAGCAATTGAGGAATGCTGCAGGGAAAGTATCTTGCAGCAGCAACACCGCATAGACGGGGAGGGCAGCAATCAATTGAAAGGAAAATCAGCATTCAAACTGTACCCTGGCCCATGAGGAAGCTACTTTTCAGTGCTTCTCTGATGTGCACAGTATCCTGGTGTGATCTTCTAATTGCCCTGGTGTCTGGCTGCGCATAATCAGCGACCAGGTGGTTTACCTCAGTCTCCCACCCCGCTATAAAGGCCTCCCCTTGCTCTCACAGAGATTGTGGAGCACACAGCAAGCAGCAATGACAAAGGGGATATTGGTTTGGCTAAGATCTGAGCGAGTAAGAAGCGTTCGCCATCTCGCCTTAAGCCTGCCAAATGCACATTCTACCACCATTCTGCACTTGCTCAGCCTGTAATTAAACAACTCCTGAGCACTGTCAAGGCTGCCTGTGTATGGCTTCATTAGCCAGGGCATCAAGGGTTAGGCTGGGTCCCCAAGGATAACTATAGGCATTTGGACATCTCCAACTGTTATTCTCTGGTCAGGGAAGTAGGTCCCTTGCTGCAGCCATTTAAACAGTGTAGTGCTCCTGAAGACACGTGCGTCGTGAACCCTTCCTGGCCATCCCACGTGGATGTTGGTGAAACGTCCCTTGTGATCCACCAGGGCTTGCAGAACCATCGAAAAGTACCCCTTGCGGTTTATGTACTGGGCACCCTGGTGTTCCGGTGCCAAAACAGGGATATGGGTTCCATCTATGCCCCCCCCCCACAGTTAGGGAATCCCATTGCAGCAAAGCCATCCACAATGGCCTGCACGTTTCCCAGAGTCACAACCTTTCGAAGCAGCAGCTTAATGATTGCTTTGGATACTTCCAGCACAGCAGCCCCCACAGTAGATTTGCCCACTCCAAATTGATTACTGACTGACCGGTAGCTGTCTGGCGTTGCAAGCTTCCATATGGCTATTGCCACTCGCTTTTCCACTGTGAGGGCTAGTCTCATCCTGGTATTATGCCACTTCAGGACAGGAGAAAGCGAGTCACAAAGTTCAAAGAAAGTGCTCTTACGCATGTGAAAGTTCCGCAACCACTGCGAATCGTCCCACACCTGCAGGACTATGCGGTCTCACCAGTCAGTGTTTGTTTCCCGTGCCCAAAAGCGGCGCGGAATGGGTAGAACCTCACCCATAACCATCAGGAGCTCCAATGTGCAGGGGCCCGGGGTGTCAGAAAACTCGTTCTCCAGTTCGTCATCGCTGTCGTCCCCGCATTCAAGCATTCTCTCTTGCATTTCTGCATCATGGGTCAGCAGTGATAGAACGAGAATGCGTGAAGTATTTACAGTATTCGCGATCAAGGACAAGAGCAGACCTGGATCCATGCTTGCTGCAAAATGGCGTTTCCCTCACTGCAGCCAGTAAAAACAGCGCGAACTGACTGTGTGCCGTTTACAGGAAGGGGGGGTGAAGCTGTACCCAGAACCACCCAGGACGGGGACTTTGATCCCATCATGCACTGGGCTAGTAACCCATAATTCCAAAGGGCAGGGACCCGTGCAGGAACTGTGGGATAGGTACCCAGAGTGCAACGCTCAAGCAAAAGATGGACGCCAGGGAAAATGGACGCTCAACATCGATGTAAGTACCTCTAGTGTGGATGCACAAAATCGATTTTATAAAACCTGCTTTATAAAATCGATTTTAAGCACATCGATTTTAGGCTGTAGTCTGGACGTGGGCTAAGAGCTGCATGCATATGCTAGAGCGTACCCTGAGGCCTGGTCCACACTACACAGTTAAATCGATTTAAACAGCGTTAAATCGATTTAACTCTGTACCCGTCCACACTACAAGGCACTTTAAATCGATTTTAAGGGCTCTTAAAATCGATTTCTGTACTCCTCCCCAACGAGAGGAGTAACCCTAAAATCGATATTACTATATCGATTTAGGTTTAGTGTGGACGGAAATCGAAGTTATTGGTCTCATTCCTTTAATGTAGCTACCCAGAATGCACCGCTCCGGAAATCGATGGTAGACTACGACCATGGACGCACACCACCGAATTAATGTGCCCTAGTGTGGACGCATAAAATCGATTTTATAATATCGGTTTTATAAAACTGGTTTTAGTAATTTCGATTTTATGCTGTGGTGTAGCCGTAGCCTGAGCTGATTCCTGACTTTTGTACTCCATACAGCCTTGCCCGTCCATGTCTCTGTGGTGCAATGGGTCAGCGCGTTCGGCTGTTAACCGAAAGGATGGTGGTTCGAGCCCACCCAGGGACAGCGATGACCCACCCGCTGACCTGTGACTAAGAATCTGGTTTTAGAGTGTGTCCCAGAATCCAGTCTGCAAAATATTCTTGTTGTCTGAGTGTGGGGGGGTAGTCTTTTCCCCACCTATGGAGTTGTTTTCAACTTTCAGTGCAGAGAAAAGATTACAGCCCAGCAGCTTAGGAACATCTAAAAACTGCATTTAGTTATTAACCCCTGTTTATCTATTCATAGATCTAAACATGGATTAGAAGTATAAAAACCTCTATTTTTAAATTGGAAAGACACAAAAAACATAAAACATGCATTTAAAGATTTCACAAGAAATCCACAGCACTAAGTGCAAAAATCCCTTTGCAATCTCTCTTCTTTCACCATATTTTGGAACCCATGTCCCTTGGCTAACGAGATTTATGTAGGTTCGGGTGAGTCCCAAAATCATGAACCGCTAAGTTCCGTTCTACTGTCCTTGATTCATGTCACCGGAATAACTGCACTTTATTACCCCTGCCCTAATAAGAAAGAGACTGGGGATCCCACAGCAGCCGAAATGATCCTTTGGACAAGCACCAACATCATGCAATCCGGGGTGGGTGGAACCATGCAAATGACATCAGCCTCAAAAGGCCTTTGCAACAGATCACCAACAGATGGCAAGGTAGAGTTCATTCTCACCCTGCTTATATCCTCCCCCAAGCCAAGAATTGGTGGTCCTGAGAAATCACATTCTCTATTATACCAACTCATTGGTATTGAATGTGAAGTTATGGCTAGCAAAAGTTGCCACCCATCTCTGCCTTGTAGCATCCAGCTTAGCCCTTGTTAACACATAAGTCAGTGGATTGTTCTCTGTCCACACCTGAAACTGAGCACAACACAAGTAGTCTCGAAATTTCTCAGTGATGGCCCATTTCAAGACCAAGAACTGCTGCTGGTAGAGGGGATAGCCAGTTTCGCTATCAGACAGTCCTCAGCTGGCAAAGCCTACAGATTTACATTTCCTTCTACTTCCTGGTACGGGACTGCTCCCAGACCTTCTAAACTGGCATCAGCATGCAGGATAAATGGTTTCTTTGGGTTAACAAGGACTAGGACTTGCACATGAACCAAGCAAATAATGATTTCCCGTAAAGCCCTGTCACTTCTCTCATCCCGCCATGTCCCAAATGGAGAAGAGAGGAGCCCCTCCCACGTCCCAGGCCAGGAACACCAGAGGGGTTAGGGGGATGAGATGTTCCTGACTCAGTCCAGGTTTGCTAATGCTGCAGAGAAGAAGAGTTCCTTTCTCAGTCTAGATCAACTGGAATTGTTATTGCTGTGGGGGAAAAATGTTTCTCATCTGGTTCTTAGATGCTTTGGTAAGAGGGGACAGGCAGAGGTTTTTTTCTTCTCTCTGCAGCTCAAATTGCACACTTCTTCTCTGCTTTTTGCTCCAGCTTCATTTCTCTCTTGCATCTCAATTTTCTCTTTCCTGGTCTCATTCCAGAGCATTCACAGCCCAATTCTCTATCCTAACTCTGAGTCCTCTAGTGCACCCTTAATGTCTCATTCTAACCCCACCCCAGATTCTGCACCCCCAGAGCCAGTGCCTTCATCCCTCTGCACTCCAACTCTCTGTCCCATGTAGCCTGATTTAGGGTACACTAATGATATTAGTTTGGATAATTTGATGAAAATTTAATTTATTAGCTTACATTTAATTTAATTGAATTGAGTTACAAAGTTACAGTTGCATTACTGCTATTCAGAAGATACATATGGCATTATATGCAACAAAGTTTTGGTTAATATACTCACAGCCTTCCTTGATAACCTGGTGGTAAGAGACACAGGACCAGCCTTGCAGTTCAGATTTCTCAATTCTTAATTGAAAGATGCAGTGCTTAGAAAAAGCTGGTGTTACTTAGGGTTTACTAGAATATGTTAAACTTTAGAATCAAAACCTAATAAACAAAGAATAACAACTTAGGGAAACCGAACTTAGCCTAGTTCCCTTGAAACTTAAAGTTTAAGAACAAGTACAGCCTACTGATAGTACATAGAGAGAGAGTGGAGGAAGTAAGTCACAATGATAGAGCAAAGTGCTCTAGCGAGGTGGGTTACCTCTTTTATAGGGCACAAGGGCTGGAAATCCTTCCTCCTATGCCCAAATTTCATTCCTCACCCACAAAACATTAGGGTAAGTTTACTTTATAGGCTAGCAGGTTTGTGCTTGTTGATGACATGTACATATGCCCATAAGTTACCTTGTGGTGTACCTGTTAAATCTGTGGGTATAACACTGAAAAAAACCCTATGCCATTTTCCATTGTCTATTGGTCTAGGTAAAGGTCTTAGACAGGCATGGTTACTCATCTATTTAAGTAACATGATAAAGGTCGATTTTCCTCTCTGAGTAAAAGGTCACAATATAGATATGCTAACTTTGCCTTAGCTTAACATACAGGATAGGTCCTTATAAGTGATGTGTCTCAGTCCCCTAATCATTTTTATTGCCCTCTGCTGGACTCTTTCCAGTTTGTCCACATCCCTTCTCATGTGGGTCCCAACCCCAAAAGTACTCACATTTCACCCCATTGGCCCCCAAATGCCAGCTTTTAGTATGTAAATAGGGTGCTGCCATGGTCAAGTCACTCCCGAGCTCTTCAGTTGAGCCTGCTGGCAGAGAACAAGGTGAAAATTAGCCAGGATGTCACTGAGGGCTGGTCTATGCTATGGGGGAAAATCGATCTTAGATACGTGAATAAAATAGCTGAAGTCGAAGTATCTAAGATCAAATTATTCATCCTCCTCACGGCTCGAGATCGATGTCCGCGGCTCCTCCTATCGATTCCACAACTCCGTTCGGCTTGGTGGAGTTACGGAATTGATATAAGTGCGTTCGGGGATCGATATATCTCGTCTAGATGAGATGCGATATATTGATCCCCGAGCAATCGATTGCTTCCCGCCGATACGGCGGGTAGTGAAGACGTACCCTCAGTCAAATCCCTCTGCTCCCTGCAGGTGGTATCGGAAAGCTCCAAGATGGCTCACTTCCCTTTCTCTCATCAGCTTCAGGCACAAACCAGCTGGGATTCTCCCCTGGCCTCAGGGTGTGGGGCTGCTCTGAGGGGATATTAGTGCAAAGATACAATTTCAATTTCTCTTAGAGAAATTGGAGGGCAATTTATATTTGGTAAAAATCTTATTTAGTGAAAGGAAAACTGCAGTGACAGCCTGGTTACTGAGGTGAAAACACCTTCCTCCTGGGAGAAACAAGAAGTTAGAATTAGAAATTTACATCGTTTGTTCCTGTGTTGGTATAGTTTAATTTTGCTTCTGTGTAGGTTTGTTTCAGGCTGTGACCATTTTGGTTTATGGGGTTGTTTTGGTTTTTTTAGGTGGAATGGAGCTTTTAATTGACATTTGCTGCATTTGAATGGCTGACCTGCAAAACCAGTTTTGACATAGTTCTGCATATTTTATACAGATTTGACCAGTATTCAAGGATTCAATTCCTTTATAGGAGGTTTTAATGGTCATGCTTATTTATTTGATGTTATTTTATCATTCTGCTGTAGCACACTTTTTTGATAAAATGTTGAAATTATTAATTTACAGCATTTGTTTTTATTTTTACAAACAAAGTTTTTCTTAATGTTTGGGTTTTAAATTAAGCCTTGTTTTTGGTTTTAATTTTTCATTTAGGTTTTGGTTACTGATGGGATCTTTAAGAGAACTTTGGATTCAGTACTAAAATTTGGACAGATTTAGAATATTTAAAGTAAACCCTGTTTACTATTTTATTTTAATAAAGTTTGTATTGCTGTAAACCCTAGCCCGGGGGAGAGGAGATGAGCCTGGCCTTTAACTGAGAAGGAGCAGAGTCATGGACCCCATGAAGGGTGGGGCCAGGTGATGGGGGGCACAGCCCCCCAATATTTTTGTCTGGCCCATCTCAGTCCCCCACTAAAGGAGAACAGTCTGATGTCACCCCTGCTGGTCACTGGGTGTCACTGCTGCTTCATGGGAAACATGCTCTGTGCCTTACCCAGATTGATGGGAAACACACTCTGTGCTTTACCGTGACTGGTCCGTGGGTGTCACTGCTCGTAGAGGGCAGACACACGCTGTGCATTACGCCACCTGACCAGTGGGTGTCACTGCTGTATCAAGGGAAACACCTTCTGTGCATTACCTTGAATGACCACGAGGTGTCACTGCTGCTCCAAGGGAAACACCTTCTCTGACTGCCCACTGGGTGTCACTGCTGCTCCAAGGGAGACATAAGAGCGGCCAGACTGGTTCAGACGCAAAGTCCATCTAGCCCAGTATCCTCCTGTCTTCTGACAGTGGCCAGTGCCAGGTGCCCCAGAGGGAATGAACAGAGCAGGGAATCATCAAGTGATCCATCCCCTATTGCCCATTCCCAGCTTCTGGCAAACAGAGGCTACAGGCACCATCCCTGCCCACCCTGGCTAATAGCCCTTGATGGAACTATCCACCATAAACGTATTTAATTCTTTTTTGAACCCTGTTATGGTCTTGGCCTTCACAATATCCTCTTGCAAGGAGTTCCACAGGTTAACTATGCAAACTGCCCTGAGTTTACCCCCCCACCCCTGGCCAGGTTGTATATGGAAAAGAGGATGAGGATGAGGAGAGCCATGATGTGTCTGTCACTGGCTGGTGCCTCAGTTTCCTCTAGGCAGCAGTGCTGCAGGCTCTTTTGGTCTGTCCCCATGCAACTGTGTCTGGGGAAGGGGAAGTAGAGGCTCAGGCTTCCCAGCCCCATGCCCCACCCCCAGCAGCTGGGGAATCCAGGCCAAATTTAACCCTGGTAGCTGGGCTGGGATTAGCCTGGACTGGGGTAGGGCTGGGGAGGAATTGGGAGGGAGACAGACGCACCTGCTGTGAGGGAAGATCCTCCCATTCCCTGCCAACCCCATTCACTCCTTGCAGCATAGCACCCCCTAGCGTTTCTTTCTCTGTCATGGGAGCTGTCTGCTGCCTGCTTCTCCCTTAGCATGGTCTCTCCCCATCCTGGGGCACTGGCATTGCCCATCCTGTGCAAACAGGCAGGCCCCGGTGTGCTCCATGGCACTGCCCTGTAATTGTGGGGGCAGCTGTTGGATGGAGCCATATCAAAATATGGGAGTGGGGAAGGCTGGGGACCAGGACTCCTGGGTTCTCCCCTCACATGTGGGAGGGGAGTGGAGGTTAGGGGGTAGATTAGGGGAGGGGCAGGGCTGGGATCCAGGGATACTGCTTTTTCTGGTTTTCTCCACCTCCTGCAGCTGCCTTGGTCCTTTCAGTGCATTTCTTGTTCCAAATTCATTTGCTGACTTGTGTAACTCACCCCAGAGGTGGCTGCATCTCAATGTTGGGTGAGGCACCCTTGGCTGCATCACCTCCTAACCGCGTCTCTCTCCCCCTTCGGGTGACCCTGCAGCACTCAGCAAACAGCCACAAGATCATGGGGCACTTTGAGCACTGGGCAGGCAGGGGCCAGGCGCCCAGCCCTCCCTCCAGTGAATGGGACCCAGCACCCCCTACTTTTTACAGGGATTAAAAAGGGGCAAAGGGGGGCAATCAGAGGAGGGGGTGGCCAGGTTCTGAGCAGGAGGTGGAAATTGACTGGTCGGGGGGTCAAGCAGCTGGAGGCAGAGTTAGGAGAGGGACTGAAGGGTAAAGTCAGGGAGGGGGGAAGGAGCCAGAGTTACGCCCAGAGGGAGGTGCTTCCCGGGGGGTAAATCCTGGCACAGGCAGGGGCTGAGGGGTAACAGTTATCCCAGTGGGCTCAGACTCCAGTGTTTGCAAACATGGGTGCGGGGAGCAGAGGGCTTTTTTATTTCCCCTCCCACAGGCAGCACCTCTCAGCATGGGCTTCCCAGGGCTGGGCTCTTAAAGGCACAGGCATCCCACTGCCTAGACACTGCAGCTCCTCTCTGATGTAACCTACTGAGGTGCTGCAGTAGGAGACTCAATTCAGTGAAACTGGGCATTCCCTATATGCCCCCCAGTCAGGGGGCTGTGCACCCCTTTCCCCAAATTTCCCCAACACTCCCCCTCCCTCAGTGGTCAGGTAGTTACATGCAGCGCTGCCAATGTTGTCATTGGTTGCAAATTTGAATGGAAATTGAAACGTTTACACACACTTTAAAAGCAGATACAACGTATGAAAACTACTTGTACCTGAGAAAGTAAAATAGGTTTGGAAAGTCTGGACAAAGCCGGGTTTCCTCACCCAGCTGTTGTGTTTGCTGACAATGTCGGTGCATTGGCTTCGGCAGTGTTGGCCAACCTTAGAATTTCAAATGATGATTTGTAAGCGAGGTGTGAATGAGCTCTCCCCTGGCAGCTACTGATGACCAGGGTTGGGAGGAGGCTTTGGGACCAGACTGTATTTACATGAACTCACCTACTCTGCTGAGGTATCCAGCGGACAGAGCTGGGCTGCCTCTGCTCTAGGTGCCCAGAGGAGGGAAGGTGTGTGGGGCTCCAGCCTGGGACTCTTCCTCCCTCCTGCCAAGCCCTGACTATTAATCCCAGCCCTGGCACTCCTTTCTTCAAGCACCATGTGGGCCAGAGGAAAAGTGTGGTAGGAAGCACAAGGGCCAAGCTTGTGAACATCAGGTGCAGCAGCAAGAATCCCAGCTATCAGGATAGCAGTTCTAGAGCCCTAACCCATTGTGGCCATCCCAGCCAAAGACCTGGCTCTAGGAGGTGTGAGTCACCCAGCAGGAGGGGAAAGATTCACTCTTACACAGCTGGAGACAGGGAAGTTGAGCTCTGGGGCGTTCCCATAAGCATCGGTAGCAAGTTTGTAGAAATTTTGGTGGTGCCCAGAACCTGCCCCCCAACTCCGCCCCCCAAACTCCACCCCCACCTGCCTAAGGCTCTGGGGGGGGATTTAGGGGGGAGATCTGGGCTGGGGATTAGGGTGCAGGAGGGGTGCAAGGTTCAGGATGGAGTTTGGGTGCTGGGTGCAGGCTCTGGCAGGGTTGTAGGAAGGGGTGAGAGGTGCAGGCTCTGGGGCTTGGAAGGAGTGCACCCTCTGGGAGGGAGCATAGGGCTGAGGATGAGGGATTCATGATGCAGGAGGGGGCTCAGGACTGGGGCAGAGTATCAGGGTTCAGAGGGAGCTCAGGGTTGGGGGTGTTGGAGAGGCTCAGGGCAGCCTGCACTAGGACTCTGGGGCTGCAGTTCTGCCCAGAATCTCTCTGCTCTAGCAGCAGGAGCAGGCAGGCCCATGCTGCTTTTTGTCAGGCAGGGGGAGGGGTGCCAGGCAGGGGCCAGGGGAAGAGACCCAACTCCAAATATTGCTGGAGCAGGGCCCCCAGCCGTGAATATTCCTGGAGCCCGAGCACCACACATGTATATAACCTGCCGCCTATGACCACAAGCCAACACAAGGTCCCACTGAGATTTGAACTCAGATTACAGGATTCAGAGTCCTGAGTGCTGCCCATTACACCATGGGACCAGCTTGTGCTGCCTTCTCTGCACATCGGTGACCCTCATGGGGCTGGCTTGTGTAAGGGGGCCCTTGGCCCTTTACTAAATCTTAGTGTGTGTGTGGGGGGGGATCGTTGGCTAGTTCCCAGCACCAATAGAAGGGGAAAGGATCAATGGGAAATCAGAACCCTGAGACTGACAGTCCCCAGGGACAATGGGGAGAGGCCAAAGCTCCAAGTTAGCTGCACTGACAGGCCAGGTAGTGTAATGAGAGAGTCACCAGGCCAGGGGGTCCCATCCTCCATGTGAGCTGGAACTGCCTGGGCGAGAGTGGGGCAGAGCTAAGGAGAGAGCAGGAGCCCGAGAAGAGCCGGGGAGCAGAGCTGTGCAGGTGTAGTGCCAGAAACTGCTGCATGTAGGAATTTGCAGCCTGTAGCAGTTACTGATACCTGAGGTTGTTCTTATTTGATGACCTGTCCTAACTGGCTAAAACTTGACAGTGGTTTCTCTAGCAAAGGCCAGTCCCTGGCCCCTTGGTCCAGACATCCTCCTTCATATCAGGCTAGGGTGACCAGATGTCAAGATGAAATATTGGGATGTGGGGGGCGGAGCAAAAAAAAAAAAAGCCGTAGGGCCCCCCCTGCCACCAAGCGGAAGTGGTACAACCCCATCTCCAACCAATTCTCGGCTCCAACCTCTGCTACACCCGCAGCTCCCCCATCCTCTCACTCCTGGGCCCAGCCTGGGCTCCGAGCTCTGCAGCCGAGCTATGATCCGGGCCCCTCCTGCAGCTCCCGGGCAAGGGGTGAACCAGGCAGCTCCTGGCAGGAGCGTGTCAGCCCCACGTGTGTCTCCGCCCCCCGCCCACCTGGGCTCTGCCCGCTCCGTGCTGCCCTCAGCCCCACTACGCTGCCCTGCAGGCTGCAGGGCTGGAGCAGCTTCTGCGCTGAGCTCCCGGCCATGGCCATGGCCTGGTTGCAAACCTGTGGGGGAGGGGCGCTGCCTTCCCTCTCCAGGTCTGCAAGGGGAATGTGAAGTGGCCGTTCTTGTGGGGGCGGGGTGCTGGGGGCCCTCCCAGCTTTGCAGGGGGAGTGTGGAGCAGCCATTCCTGCGGGGGCGGGGCACTGGGTTCCCTTCCCAGCTATGCCAGGGGACTGGGGAGCGGCCGTTCCTGCGGGAGTAAGGCGCTGCCATCCCTCCCTAGCTCTGCCAGAGGACTGGGCAGCGGCAGTATTAGCAGGGGCAGGGCACTTGGTTGTCTCCCCAGCTCTGCGACGGGAGTGGGGAGCAGCCGTTCCTGTGGGGTTGGGGCGCTGGGTTCCCTCCCCAGCTCTGCGAGGTGACAGGGGAGCGGCCATTCCTGCGGGGGCAGGGTGCTACCTCCCCTCCCCAGCTCTGAGAGGGGACTGGGACACAGTCTTTCCTGCGGGGGCGGGGCGCTAGGTTCCCTTCCCAGCTCCGCCAGGGGACTGAGGAGTGGCCGTTCGTGCGGGCGCTGGCTTCCCTCCCCAGCTCTGGCAGGGGCCTGAGGAGTGGCGGTTCCAGCAAGGGCGGGGTGCTAGCTTCGCTCCCCAGCTTTGGATGGGGACTGGGGAGTGGCCGTTCAAGTGAGGACGGGGCACTGGCCTCCCTCCCCAGCTCTGAGAGGGGCGTGGGGTGTGGCTGCTCAAGCGGGGGCAGGGCGCTGGCTTCCCTCCCCAGCTCTGGGAGGGGCCTGGGGAGTGGCAGTTCGAGTGGGGACAGGCAGCGAGCTCCTTGCTTTAGTCACAGCCTCAGAGCCAGCGTGAGCCCCCACTCCGGTGTGCAGGGGGGGTGGGGAGCATCTCTTCCTCCCACTCAGACCCAGGGGCTGGTTATAGGTAGGCAGGTATCCTGAGCCCAGCAGCCCTTCCCCCCTGCCAGCCAGGTCATTTGCATTTTCACAGATCATTTCTGTCTTACCCAACTGGTTCCCTGGATTTGAATTCAAATCCTCGGCCGTTACAGGAGCAGGGCCTGGATCCTGTCCCAAAGAGACACAGTCACCCCCCAACAGGGCCTCCCAGCCAATATCCTGGAGAACCCCAATGACCAGCCAGCCAGACCCCTCCTGGGTCTGCACATGGATCCAGGCCATATGCAGGACGGGGGGCTTCACTCTGGGGACCTTCACCCAGGTCCCACAGCCCCTCAGCATCTGCAGCTGCACCACCACAGTTCTCTCTGTCCCAGGGTCTTGCCACCCCATGCATGTTTCCCCACTGACCCTTGGGCAGCCCCCTATGTCTCTCTGCTCCACCATCCCAGTCCATGCTGGTGCTGCTTCTCCTGCAGCTTTTCCTCAGGCTCTTGCTCTTACGATCCTCTCGCACTCTCAGGCTCTGCTCCCATCCCATATGTCTTCGATCCCCTGATGGGGAACCCGATCGTGAAAACCATCATCTGTTTGGAGACCAGACTCTCGGGGATGTCTGCCTGCTGCTCCAGCTGCTCCCAGATCCTCTTTTAGCCCCATCTGGGTCAGGAAGCTGCTCCTCAGACGTGTCCTTCTCTTCCCACTCATGATTAACTGTGCCTTGGTGAACTTCCCCGTGCGTAACCCTCTTTGTACACAGGATCACAATGTCCTTCTCAAGGAGATGGTGATAGGCCATCACTTCACCATTCCCAAGTGGCTCTGGACTGACAGGCCTGTGTGCTCTTGGCTCCCCCATGGTTTCCAGGAAGAACCCCTGGTGTGGCAGCCCCTTCTCGTGGTCACCACCTCTTTGCCAGGGTCAAGCTGCAGACTCCTCCGCCCCTGGGACTGCTCCTGCCATCCCTAGGGGAACCTGCTACTGCAAAAATCCTCTCTCCCAGGGCAAGCGGCAAGCTCCTCCGCCCCTGAGACTGCTGGCTGCAGTCCTCAGGGGGACCCTGTTACTCCAACAGTCCTTCTCGCTGGTCACACACTCCCAGAGGTTAACCGCTCCCTGAAACCGTCCCTCTCTGAGCCTTCAGCACGCCTGGTTCTCATTATCCCTCCTTTGTTTTACTGCTCCCCAGTCACTTACTGCAAGCAGCGCCATTCACGGGGTGCAGTATATCCCACCTCTGCCACCAGTTGTCACGGAGACCATGGGCAATGCTCTGGAACTGCTCCCCACAAAACCAGTCAGGACTTTGAGGAGCCTCCTCTCCCTTGGAGCAGAAGTTATTAGGGCAAGAAGCTCACAAGTCTTTACCTCCTGGGTCTCTGCTTGGAGCATTCAGCATCCTCTGACCCTCCGTGCGCTTCCCACAGCGAGTCCGCCCAGGCAAGGTCCATTCTGGCGGGGTATCAAGGTTTTTTCCCCACTTTGAAATTTAACGTCCAAAAAGTGGGGACCTGCATGATCACTTTTAATCTTTATTACCAGCTTAAATTTGGTATGCTGCCACCAGCCAAAAATATAGTGTTTGGCACACTTCCTGTTCTGCCAAAGCCTTCCCTGGGGAATCCAAGACTCAAACCCCTTGGATCTGAACACAAGGAGAAATTAGCCTTCCCTCCCCTCTTTTTCCCCCGAGACTTTCCCCTCCCTGGGTTACCCTGAGAGGCTACACTGATCCAAACTCCTTGGATCTTAAAACAAAGAGGAATTAACCTCCCCCCTGTGCTTTACACCCCACCAATCTCTGGTGCGTTCAGACCCAATCCCCTTGGGTCTTAAAACAAGGGAAAAAATCAATCAGGTTCTTAAAATAGAAAGCTTTTAATTAAAGAAAGAAAAGGTAAAAATTATCTCTGTAAAATCAGGATGGAAAATGTTTTACAGGGTATTCAGATTTATATAGCCTAGAGGGACCTCCCCGCCTCGCTTAGCCTGAGATTCAAAGTTACAGCAAACAGAGGTAAAAATCCTTCCAGCAAAAGACACATTTACAAGTAAAGAAAACAAACATAAGATTGATCCACGTTTCCTGGCTATACCTACTACTCTGAAACATGAAAGACTGATTCAGAAAGATTGGAGAAAACCTGGTTGCACGTCTGGTCCCTCTTAGCCCCAAGAGCGAGCAAAGAACAAAACAAACAGCACAACAAAGACTTTCCTCCACCGAGATTTGAAAGTATCTTCTCCCCAGATTGGTCCTCTGGTCAGGTGTCAGCCAGGTTCACTGAGCTTCTTAACCCTTTACAGGTAAAAGAGACATTAACCCTTAACCATCTGTTTATGACAGGAGGGAAGCCAGCGCTTCCCCCCCCCCCCCCGCTGGAACCACCACTCCCCAGGCCCCTCCCAGAGCTGGGAACGGAAGTCTGCGCCCTGTCCCCGCTGGAACTGCCCCTCCCCTGTATCCTCCCAGAGTTGGGTGGGGAACCCAGCGCCCCTCCCCCTCTCGAACGGCCACTCCCCTGTCCCCTCCCAGAGCTGGCGAGGGAACCCAGCACCCCACCCCCGCTGGAACGGCCGCTACCAAGTCCCCTGACACAGCTAAGGAGGGAAGGCAGCGCCCCACCCCCGCAGGAACGGCCGCTACCTAGTACCCGTACAGAGCTGGGGAGGGAACTCAGAGCACAGACTCCGCAGGAAAGGCCGCTCCCCAGTCTCCTTGCAGAGCTGGGGAGGGAACACAGCACCACGCCCCCTTAGGAAAGGACACTCCCCAGTCCCCTGGCAGAGCTGGGGGGGGAAGAAAGCGCCCCACGCCCGCATGAACGTCCGCTCCCCAGTGGCCTTGCAGATCTGCGGAGGGAAGGCAAAGCCCCTCCCCCGCAGGAACGGCCGCTCCCCAGTCCTGTTGCAGAGCTGGGGAGGGAAGAAAGTGCCCCACCCTCACTGGAACGGCCGCTGCCCAGTCCCATCGCTGAGCTGGGAAGGGAACCCTGCACCCCGCAACCGCAGGAACGGTGGCACCAGAGTCCCCTCGCAGAGCTGGGAGAGTAACCCAGTGCCCCACCCCCGCAGGAACGGCCGCTCCCCAGTCCTCTCGCAGAGCTGGGGAGGGAAGGCAGCACCCTGACCCCAGTGGAACGGCCGCTCTCTAGTTCCCTGACAGAGCTGGGAGGGGAACCCAGTGCCACTCCCCCTCAGGAACGGCCGCTCCCCATTCCCCTCGCAGAGCTGGGGAGGATAGACAGCGCCCCGCCCCCGTAGGAACGGACGCTTCCCAGACCCCTGGCAGAGCTGGGGAGAAAAGAATGCGCAGCACCCCCGCACCAACGTCCGATCCCCAGTGGCCTTGTAGAGGTGCAGAGGGAACCCAGCGCCCCACCCCTGCTGGAACGGCCATTTCCCTTTCCCCTCGCAGAGCTGAGGAAGGAAGGCACCTCCCCGCCCTCGCACGAATGGCCATTTCCCTTTCCCCTCGCAGAGCTGGGGAGGGAATGCAGCACCTTGCCCCCGCAGGAATGGCCTCTCCCCTTTTCCCTCGCATAGCTGGGGAGGGAAGGCAGCACCCCACCAATGCTGGAACGGCCGCTCCCCAGTCCCCTGGCAGAGCTGAGAAGGGAACCCAGCGCCCCACCCCCACAGGAAAAACAACGTCCAAATCCCCTTGCAGAGCTGGAAAGGGAACCCAGCGCCCTACCCCCGCAGGGACAGCCGCTCCTCAGTCTCCTGGCAGAGCTGAGGAGGGAACCCAGAGCCTCGCTCCCGCAGGAACGGCTGCTCCCTGGTCCCCTCGCAGACCTGGGGAGGGAAGGCAGTGCCCCGCCCCCACACATACAGCCACTCCAAAGTCCCCTCACAGAGCTGGGGAGGGAACCCAGCGCCCCGCCCCTGCAGAAACAGCCACTCCCCATTCCCCTCACAGAGCTGGGGAGGGAAGGCAGTGCCCCACCGCCACAGGAACAGCCGCTCCCCAGTGTTGGTGTCAATAGGCGTAAATCTAAGCCTTAGTGAACCAAAGCTCCTCCATGTTGAACTCCACTTGATCTGCAGCAGCACAGGAGCCAGCAACCAGAGCTGTAAACAGGGGAGTTTCAGTGGGAGTTTCCAGGGGCAGGTTGCAGGGGAGACTAAGACAGAGGAACCGACAAGCAAGTCAAGGGATAGGGTGGTGGTCTGGTGCCTGCTGGGGGCTTGTGTTGTGTTGACTACCAGGCGTCAGGTGGGAAGGCCATGACTGATACAGAGGCAGCAGTGAAAGACACAATGAGGATGACTGGATGTGGAAGCTGCGGCATGTACATGATCCTGGAGGGGGCGCCTGAGAAGAGCTTTGTCTGCATGAAGTGCCGCCTGATAGAGCTGATGGAAGAGAAGATCCGAGGACTGGAGATGCAGGTGCAAACTCTGGTTGAGTTCAGAAGGGGGTTTGAGCAGACGATGGAGCACAGACACGAGGGGGCTGAAGGGATAAGCTCAGATGTGCAGATGGAAGCAGGACCAAAGAATTCAGAGGAGAGACTGCTGGGGGAGGAAAGTGGACGGTGGAAGCATGTGACTAAGAGAACCAGGCAGAGGAAAAGATGGGCCAGTGAAGGAGAAATAGAACTCAGGAACAGGTTTGCAGAGTTGGAAAATGAAGAAGGGGCACAGCAGGTGGTCGCTGAAGGAGAGAGGGCAAGGAAAAAGAGAAGAGCTGATAGTCCTGCAAGAGGAGGGGAGGAGTCAATGGAGGCAACACCAAATATAAGCCCCAAGAGGATTGCAAGGGGGAATAGGAATCGAGAGGACTTGCAGCCGGTGGGTGCGGGAGATAGACCGGAGAAGCGCACTGTCACCAGGAATAGGCAGGTCTACGTGATTGGAGACTCCTTACTGAGAAGAATAGACAGACCTGTGACTAGAGCTGATCGGGAGAACAGAAGGGTGTGCTGTATGCCGAGTGCTAAGATACAGGATGTGGACCTGCAGCTGAAAAGGATACTAGCGGGAGCAGGGAAGAATCCGTTGATTGTCCTTCATGTGGGAACGAATGATACGGCTAGATACTCTCTGGAATGTATCAAGGGAGACTATGCCAGACTGGGGAAGACGCTTAAGGAAATTGAGGCTCAGGTGATCTTCAGTGGGATCCTGCTGATTCCTAGAGAAGGGCGACAAAGGTGTGACAAGATTATGGAGATCAACAGATGGCTCAGGCAGTGGTGCTATAAGGAGGGCTTTGGGATATATGGCCACTGGGAAGCATTTAAGGACAGAAGACTGTTCTCTCGGGATGGGCTTCACCTGCGCAAGGAGGGAAATAGACTTCTAGGATGGAGGCTCGCCGACCTGATTAAGAGAGCTTTAAACTAGAAATTTGGGGGAGATGGTTGGGAGATGTTTGGGAGATCTCCACGCCAGAATTTAACCTTGAGAGGGAAGTAAACAAAGTAAGAGGGGATACAGCCATGGACAGAAGAATTGGCATAAGGAGGAAGGGTAGTGTAGATAACAGACTAACAGGTGATGTTGGTGGTGGAATGTCTGTGCCTAACAGGGTACAGAATGTGAGTGAAGCCAAACGGTAAAAATTAAGATGTCTGTACACTACTGCGAGGAGCCTAGGGAACAAAATAGAGGAACTAGAGCTACTGGTGCAGGAAGTGAAACCAGATATTATAGGGATAACAGAAACGTGGTGGAATAGTAGTCATGACTGGAGTACAGGTATTGAAGGCTATGTGCTGTTTAGGAAAGATAGAAATAAAGGCAAAGGTGGTGGAGTAGCATTGTACATCAATGAGGAGGTTAACTGTAAAGAAATAAGAAGTGATGGAATGGACAAGACAGAGTCTGTCTGGGCAAAAATCACACTGGGAAAGAAAGCTTCTAGAGCCTCCCCTCAGATAGTGCTTGGGGTGTGCTACAGACCGCCGGGATCTGATTTGGATATGGATAGAGACCTCTTTAATGTTTTTAAGGAAGTAAACACTAATGGGAAATGTGTGATCATGGGAGACTTTAACTTCCCAGATATAGACTGGAATACAAGTGCTAGCAAGAATAGTAGGGATCAGATTTTTCTGGATGTGATAGCTGATGGATTCCTTCACCAAGTAGTTGAAGAACCGACAAGAGGGGATGCCATTTAAATTTGGTTTTGGTGAGCAGTGAGGACCTCATAGAAGAAATGGTTGTAGGGGACAACCTTGGTTCGAGTGATCATGAGCTAATTCAGTTCAAACTAGATGGAAGGATAAACAAAAATAGATCTGGGACTAGGGTTTTTTATTTCAAAAGGGCTAACTTTAAAGAATTAAGGAAATTAGTTAGGGAAGTGGATTGGACTGAAGAACTTGTGGATCTAAATGCGGAAGAGGCCTGGAATTACTTTAAGTCGCAGCTGCAGAAACTATCGGAAGCCTGCATCCCAAGAAAGGGGAAAAAAAACATAGGCAGGAGTTATAGACCAAGCTGGATAAGCAAGCATCTCAGAGAGGTGATTAAGAAAAAGCAGAAAGCCTACAAGGAGTGGAAGAAGGGTGGGATTAGCAAGGAAAGCTATCTTAGTGAGGTCAGAACATGTAGGGATAAAGTGAGAAAGGCTAAAAGTCAAGTAGAGTTGAACCTTGCAAAGGGAATTAAAACCAATAGTAAAAGGTTCTATAGCCATATAAATAAGAAGAAAACGAAGAAAGAAGAAGTGGGACCGCTACACACTGAGGATGGAAAGGAGGTTAAGGATAACCTAGGCATGGCCCAATATCTAAATAAGTACTTTGCCTCAGTCTTTAATAAGGCTAATGGGGAGCTTAGGGGTAATGGAAGGATGACAAACGGGAATGAGGATATGGAGGTGGATATTACCACATCTGAGGTAGAAGCCATACTTGAACAGCTTAATGGGACAAAATCAGAGGGCCCGGACAATCTTCATCCGAGAATATTAAAGGAACTGGCGCATGAAATTGCAAGCCCGTTAGCAAGAATTTTTAATGAATCAGTAAACTCAGGGGTTGTACCGTACGACTGGAGAATTGCTAACGTAGTTCCTATCTTTAAGAAAGGGAGAAAGAGTGATCCGAGTAACTATAGGCCTGTTAGTTTGACATCTGTAGTATGTAAGGTCTTGGAAAAAATTTTGAAGGAGAAAGTAGTTAAGGACATTGAGGTCAATGGTAATTGGGACAAAGTTCAACATGGTTTTACTAAAGGTAGATCGTGCCAAACCAACCTGATCTCCTTCTTTGAGAAGGTGACAGACTATTTAGACGAAGGAAATGCAGTAGACCTAATTTACCTCGATTTCAGTAAGGCATTTGACACAGTTCCACATGCGGAATTATTAGTCAAATTGGAAAAGATGGGGATCAATATGAGAATTGAAAGGTGGATAAGGAACTGGTTAAAGGGGAGACTACAACGAGTTGTACTGAAGGGTGAACTGTCAGGCTGGAAGGAGGTTACTAGTGGAGTTCCTCAAGGATCGATTCTGGGACCAATCTTATTTAACCTTTTTATTACCGACCTTGGCACAAAAAGCGGGAATGTGCTAATAAAGTTCGCGGATGACACAAAGTTGGGGTGTATTGCTAACACAGAGAAGGACCGGGATATCATACAGGAAGATCTGGATGACCTTGTAAACTGGAGTAATAGTAATAGGATGAAATTTAATAGTGAAAAGTGCAAGGTCATGCACTTAGGGATTAATAATAAGAACTTTAGATATAGATTGGGGATGCATCAGTTGGAAGCAACAGAGGAGGAGAAGGACCTTGGGGTATTGGTAGATCACAGGATGACTATGAGTCGCCAATGTGATACAGCCCTGAAAAAAGCTAATGCGGTTTTAGGATGCATCAGGCGAGGTATTTCCTGCAAAGATAAGGAGGTGTTAGTACCGTTATATAAGGCGCTGGTGAGACCCCACCTGGAATACTGTGTGCAGTTCTGGTCTCCCATGTTTAAGAAGGATGAATTCAAACTGGAACAGGTTCAGAGACGGGCTACTAGGTGTCGCAGCCCTAAGGTCTTTTCCCAACATGGTGTCTGTATGGCCAATTGCCGGTCATCTAGAGGTCACACTGGTACTGTGTGCAACACCGTGGTGCAGTGTGCACATTAGAGTGCCGTGTGCATTTTTCCCGCTCTTTTTCCTGGTCACCTAGGGGTCAGGCTGGTGTCGTGTGCAGTCTCCTGCTCTTCTGCCTGGTAACCCAAAGGTCAAGTTAGTGCTGTGTGCATAACACCAACATGCCGTGGGCAAAGGGACCCAATCTGACCAATCATAATTCAGTTCAAACGGTCAGATTAGGGTTGTGTGCAAAACTATGCTAGTGTGCTGAGTGCAGCTTCTAGCAGCTTCTAGTGTGCCGTGTGCAAATTCCATCTACGTAGGGGGCAACAGCTCGGAACCTGGAGGGCGTAGGAGCTAGGGACCAATCAGATCCTGACAAGTGTAACAGGGCCTTTGAATAAAACCATGCCTCGTGCCAGGATCTGCAGGAGTATCCACGTACTGACTGAAGGACCTGATCAACCCTTCTGCCAGGGGTCTCCTCCGGATATAGCCGGCTCGAGACGTGTCGTTTTATTGTTTTTCAACGTCATCTTCTACGGATTCAGTCTGCTCCTGGTGTCTGTTCTGCTGGTCAGCTGCGCCTGGAATACGGTACTTGCTTTCTAATTTTTCCTTTCTGTGCTTTGCTTAGCCTCTTCTCCTTTCCCCTCTCTTGTTTGGTACAGAACTGCATATATTGCTGTCTAATGTGAAGTTGTGTATACATGGTATGTAAGAACTGAGTTATTGTATTGACTGTTATTGAAGTTAATTGGTGTATTTCACAGTAGTACTTGGTTAGTGTGCACACAGTTTATTTTATTTGGTGTATTCGTTTACCTTTTTCTAAAGGGCAGTTAATTTTGAATCATTTGGTTCCTTGTCGATGAATGTAAATAGATTGCTTCAGGTTGTGTAAAGGTTTCTGGTTACAATAGTACTGTTAGTTGATAAAAGTGCTCCTCCCCAGCCCAAGTTGTGATTTTTTTCCCTGTTAATAAACAGCCACGTGGTGTTTTGAAGTTTACATTTGTCTGGTTTTAATTTTCCTCCCTCAATTAAACAATTCACCGAACCTGCATTAGGGACGGACACTAGGATGATCCGAGGAATGGAAAACCTGTCATATGAAAGGAGACTCAAAGAGCTTGGCTTGTTTAGTCTAGCCAAAAGAAGGCTGAGGGGGGATATGCTTGCTCTTTATAAATATATCAGAGGGATTAATAGTAGAGAGGGAGAGGAATTATTTAAGCTTAGTACCAATGTAGATACAAGAACAAATGGGTATAAACTGGACACTAGGAAGTTTAGACTTGAAATTAGATGAAGGTTTCTAACCATTAGAGAAGTGAAGTTCTGGAAAAGCCTTCCTAGGGGAGTAGTGGGGGCAAAAGACATATCTGGCTTTAAGATTAAGCTTGATAAGTTTATGGAAGGGATGGTATGATGGGAGAGCCTATTTTTGGCAATTGATCTTTGATTATCGCCAGATAAGTATGCCCAGTGGTCGGTGATGGGATGTTGGATGGGATGGGATCTGAGTTACTGCAGAGAATTCTTTTCTGAGTGCTGGCTGGTGAGTCTTGCCCACATGCTCAGGGTTTAGCTGATCGCCATATTTGGGGTCGGGAAGGAATTTTCTTCCAGGGCAGATTGGCAGAGGCCCTGGAGGTTTTTCGCCTTCCCCTGCAGTGTGGGGCATGGGTCACTTGCTGGTGGATTCTCTGCAGCTTGAGGTCTTCAAACCACAATTTGAAGACTTCAATAACTCAGGCATAGGTTAGGGGTTTGTTATAGAAGTGGATGGGTAGGGTTCTGTGGCCTGCTTTGTGCAGGGGGTCGGACTAGATGATCACATTGGTCCCTTCTGACCCTAGAATCTATGAATCTATGAATCTAGAAAGCTAGCAGCTGTGAAATGAAATGTGTAACAGTAAGTTATCAGTTGCAGCACAGCTAAAACCGGTCTAAAGCAGTAGTGATAAGGCCTGTGCACCTTTAGCAGAAGGACAAGGTAACTTGCAGAAGGAAAACTTACTAACGAGCTGCCGCGGCCAAGATTACTTAATGCACCTGCGCTTACCTAATTGCTACAGGGGAGGGAGGAGGAGGAGGAGGGGAGGGGAAGAAAGAAGAAAGAGAAAAAAAATTATAAAAAGGGTCAAGCCGCTTGTGTAGTGGTGCATGATTTGAGGCATTGGTCTCCTTGCACCGCTTTGAGATCTCAAATAAACTTTGCTTGCTTCTCCACCCGGGAGTGTGTTCTTTGGGGCTTCGCACTCTGGGCACGAACCACTGTTGCTTGCCCTGGGCACCTTCTGTGTCGGCAACAGAAGGCAGCGCCCTGCCTCCCGCAGGAACGGCTGCTCCCCAGTCCCCTCGCAGAGCCGGGGAGGAAACCCAGCGCCCGGCCCCTGCAGGAATGACGGCTCCCCAGTCGCATCGCGGAGCCAGGCAGTGAAGGCAGAGCCCCGCCCCTGCTGGAACGGCCGATCCCCCGTCCCCTCGCAGAGCTGGGGAGGGAAACCAGCGCCCTGCCCCCGCTGGAACAGCCACTCCCCCGTCCTCTCACAGAGCTGGGGAGGGAAAGCAGCACCCCGCCCCCACTGGAACGGCCGCTGCCCAGTCCCCACGCAGAGCCAGAGAGAGTCCAGCACCCCGCTCCCGCAGGAAAGGCTGTTCCTCAGTCCCCTTGCAGAGCCGGGAAGGGAACCCAGTGCCCCACCCCCACCGGAATGGCCGCTCCCCAGTCCCCTCGCAGAGCTAGGGAGGGAAGGCAGCGCCCCAACCCCGGTGGAACGGCCGCTCTCTAATTCCCTGGCAGAGCTGGGAAGGAAAGGCAGCGACCCACCCCCCCAGGAACGGCCGATCTCCAGTCCCCTCGCAGACCCGGAGAGGGAACCCAGCGCCCCGCTCCTGCTGGAACGGCAGCTTCCCAGTCCCTTCTCAGACCCGGGGAGGGAACCCAGCACCCTGACCACATAGGAACAGCCGCTGACCAGTCTCCCAACAGAGCTGGAGAGGGAACCCAGTGCCCACCCCCGGTGGAACGGCCGCTCCCCAGTCCCCTGTCAGAGTTGGGGAGGGAATCCAGCACCCCGCCCCTGCTGGCATGACCACTCCCCAGTCCGCTGGCAGAGATGGGAGGGGAACCGAGCGCCCCTCCTCCACTAGAACGGGAGCTCCCCAGTCCATTGGCAGAGCTGGGGAGGGAACCCACAGCCCTTCCCTGGCTGCAATGGCCGCACCCCAGTACCCTCCCAGAGCTGGGGAGAGAAGGCAGCACCCCGCCCCCGCTGGAACGGTCTCTCCTCATTCCCCTGCAGAGCCGGGGAGGGAAGGTAGCGCCCCACCCCGCTGGAAAGGCGGCTCCACAGTCCCCTAGCAAAGATGGTGTGAGAACTCGGTGCCCAGTCCATTGGCAGAGGTGGGGAGGGAACCCAGTGCCCCGCCCGGCTCGAACAGCCACTGTCCAGTCCCATCGCAGAGCCGGGGAGGGAAGGCAGCTCCCAGCCCCCGTAGGAATGAACGGTCCCCACTCCCCTGGAAGAGCTGGGGAGGGAATGCAGAGCCCCATCCCCGCAGGAAAGGCCTCTCCCCAGTCTCCTAACAGAGCTGGGGAGGGAATCCAGTGCCTCGCCCCAGCTTGAACGGCCACAGCCCAGTCCCTTGGAAGAGCTGGGTAGGAAAGGCAGTGCCCCGCCCCCGCAGGAATGGCCACTCCCCATTCATCTCGCAGACCTGGGAAGGGAACCCAGCGCCCCACCCCCAAAGGAACGGCCACTCCCCAGTCCCCTGGGAAAGGTGGGGAGGGAACAAAGCGCCCCATTCCCACAGGAATTACCGCTCCCCAGTATCCTCGCAGAGCTGGGGAGAGAACCCAGTGCCCCACCCCAGCATGAACGGCGGCTCCCCAGTCCAATCGCAGAGCTGGGGAGAAAAACCAGCGCCCCGATACTGCAGTAACGGCCTCTCCCCAGTCCCCTCGCAGAGGAGGAAGGAAACCCAGCGCCCCGCCCGCCCAGGAAAGGCTGCTCCTCAGTCTGCTCTCAAAGCTGGGGAGGGAACCCAGTGCCCCGCCCCTGCCTGAATGGCCGCTTCCCAGTCCCCTGGCAGAGCTGGGGAGGGAAGGCAGCACTCCGCCCCCCCTGGAACGGCCGCACCTAAGTCTCCTTGCAGAGCTGGGGATGGAAGGCAGCGCTCCGCCTCCGCAGGAACGGCCGCTTCCCAGTCCCCTCGCAAAGCTGGGAAGGGAACACAGCACCCTGCTCCCGCAGGAACGGCCGCTCCCCAGTCCCCTCCCAGAGCTGGGGATGGAAGGCAGCGCTCCGCCTCCGCAGGAACTGCCGCTCCCCAGTCCCCTCGCAAAGCTGGGAAGGGAACACAGCACCCTGCTCCCGCAGGAACGGCCGCTCCCCAGTCCCCTCACAGAGCTGGGGATGGAAGGCAGCGCTCCGCCTCCGCAGGAAGGGCCGCTTCCCAGTCCCCTCGCAAAGCTGGGAAGGGAACACAGCACCCTGCTCCCGCAGGAACGGCCGCTCCCCAGTCTTCTCGCAGAGCTGGGGAGCAAACCAAGTGCCCCACCCCCTCTGGAACAGCCGCTCTCCAGTCCCCTCGCAGAGCTGGGGACAGTACCCAGCGCCCGCCCCCGCAGGAATGGTCAGTCCCCAGTCCCCTTACAGAGCTGGGAAGGGAAAGCAGAGCCCCACCCCCGCTGGAATAACGGCCCCACAGTCCCCTCGCAGAGGTGGGGTGGGATGGCAGAGCTCCATCCCCGCAGGAACGGCCGCTTCCCAGTCCCCTGGCAGAGCTAGGGAGGGAACCCAGCACCCCGCCCTCGCAGCAACGGCCGCTCCCGAGTCTTCTTGCAGAGCTGGGGAGGGAAAGCAGCACCCCGCCCCCGCCGGAATAGCGGCCCAACACTCCCCTCGCAGAGGTGGGGAGGGAAGGCAGCCCTATGTCCCTGCAGGAACTGCCACTCCCCAATCTCGTGGCAGAGCTGGGAAGGGAACTCAGCACCCTGCCCCATCAGGAACGGCCGCTCCCCACGCAGACGTGGGGAGGAAACCCAGCTCCTCGCCCCAGCAGGAATGGCCATTCCCCAGTCCCCTCGCAGAGGTTCGGTGGGAACCCAGCGCCCCGCCCCTGCAGGAACGGCTGCTCCCCAGTCCCCTCGCAGAGCTGGGGAGGGAAATGAGCGCCCCACCCCACTGGAATGGCAGCATCACAGTCCCCTCGCAGAATTGGGGAGAGAACACAGCGCCCCGCCCCCGCAGGAACGGCCGCTCCCCAGTCCCCTTGCATGGGTTGGGAGGGAAAACAGCGCCCCGCCCCCGCTGGAATAGCGGACCCACAGTCTCCTCGCAGAGCTGGCGAGGGAACCTAGCGCCCCACCCCTGCAAGAACGGCCGCTCTGCAGTCCCCTCGCAGAGCTGGGAAGGGAAACCAGCGCCACGCCCCGCAGGAGCGGACGTTCCCCAGTCTCCTGGGAGAGCTGGGTAGGGAAGGCAGCGCACCACCCCGCTGGAACGGCCGCTCCCCAGTCCGCTCGCAGAGGTGGGGAGGGAACCCAGCGCCCCACCATCGCTGGAACGGTCGCTCCCCAGTTTCCTCGCAGACCTAGGGAGGGAACAAAGCGCCATGCCCTCGCTGGTATGGCGGCCCTACAGTCCACATGCAGAGCTGGGGAGGTAAGGCAGCACCCCACCCCTGCAGGAACAGCCGCTCCCCAGTCCCCTGCTAGAGCTGGGTAGGGTAGCCAGCGCCATGCCCGCGCAGGAATGGCTGCACCCCAGTCCCGTCGCAGAGCTGATGAGGGAAAGCAGCGCCCGCATCCGCAGGAACGGCCACTCACCATTCCCCTGGTAGAGATGGGGAGAGAAGGCAGCGGCCCGCCCCCACTGTAACGGCCGCTCCCCAGTCCCCTCGCAGAGCAGGGACAGGAAACCAGCGCTCCACCCCCGCAGTAACGGCCGCACCCCAGTCCCCTGGGAGAGCTAGGTAGGGAAGGCAGCACACCCGTCCGCAGGAACGGCTGCTCCCCATTTCCCTCGCAGAGCTGGGGAAGGAAGGCAGTGCCCTGCCCCCGTAGGAACGGATGCTCCCCAGTCCCCTGGGATAGCTGGGTAGGGAAGGCAGCGAACCAGCCCCACAGGAACGGCTGCTCCCCGTTCCCCTCGCAGAGCTGGGGAAGGAAGGCAGTGCCCTGCCCTCGCAGGAACGGACGCTCCCCAGTCCCCTCACAGAGCTGGGTAGGGAAGGCAATGCACCGCCCCCACAGGAACGGCTGCTCCCCATTCCCCTTGCATAGCTGGGGAGGGATCCCAGCAACCTTCCCCCACAGGAACGACCTCTCCCCAGTCCGCTCACAGAGCTGGGATGGAACCCAGCGTCCCGTCCCTGCAGGAACGACCGCTCCCCAATACCCTGGCAGAGCTGGGGAGGGAAGGCAGCACCCCGCCCCCGCAGGAACTGAAGTACCTCAGTCCCCTCGCAGAGCTGGGGAGGGAAGGCAGCGCTCTACCCCCGCTGGAAAGGTCGCTCCCCAGTCCCATCGCAGAGCTGGGAAGGGAACCTAGTGCCCCACACATGCAGGAACGACAGCTGCCCAGTCTCTCTGTCCTAGCATTCTTTCTTAAATTTCAACCTTAGAGTCCAGAAAATGAGATACTAGCATGAATTTCCCTAAGCTTAATTACCAGCTTAGATCTGATAGGCTGCCACCACCCAAAAATATAGTGTTTTGGAGCACTCTGACCTCCCCAACCTTCCCTGGGGACCCCAAGAACCCAGATCACTTGGGTTCTTAAAACAAGAAGAAATAAACCATTCCTCCACCTTTCTCCCTCCCAGAACTTTCCTCCCTGGGCTATCCTGAGATACTGATCCAACCTCTTAAATTACCATACAGAGAAGCATCTCCCTTCCCTTCCACAAAGAGGCAAACAGATTCAAGGAAAACAGAGAGAGATTTTATCTCTCCCTCCTCCCGTCTCCCCCACCCGTCCTGGTGAGTTATTCCAATTCCCTGGGATAAAACAAGGAAAACAAGAAAGAAAGAAAAAATCAATCAGGTTCTCTAAAAAGAAATCTTTTAATAAAAAAAGAGAAAAGTAAAGAATTATCTCTGTAATTTCAAGATGTAAATATTACAGGGTCCTATAGCTTACAGACACCAAAAAGAGACTTTCCCTCCAGTACCAATACAAATCAAAATATTCCCAGCAACTACACATATAAAAGTTAACCAGCCAGATCCAGAATTGCAAATAGAGTAAAACAATCAAAAAGCCTAAACCACCTGTTTTACTTACTGTATGAAAAGAAACTTAGAGAGCCTGTAGTAATGTCTGGTCTCTCTCAGATCCTCCAAGAGAAGAACACACAACGGACAAAGAACACACACAAAAACTTCCCTCCACCCAAATGTAAAAGTATCTTGTCTTCTGATTGGTCTTCTGGTCAGGTGTCCAGTTCCCTGCTTGTAACCCTTTACAGGTAGAAGAGACATTAACCCTTAACAATCTGTTTATGACACTCTCACAGAGCTGGGAGGTGAACCCAGTGCCCCACCCCGGGAGAACGAGAGCTGGCCAGACCCCTCGCAGAGTTGGGGATGGAAGGCTGCGACCCTCCCCCATAGGAATTGCCACTCCCCAGTCCCTTGGCAGAGCTGGGGAGGGAGGGCAAAGCCCCGCCACCGCAGCAATGGCCGATCCCTAGTCTTCTGGCAGAGCCGGGGAGGTAACCCAGTGCCCCTCGCCGACAGGAATGGCCGCTCACCAGCCCCTCGCATACCTGGGAGAGGAACCCAGTGCCCCGCCCCCGCTGGAACTGCCACTCCCCAGTCCCCTGGTAGAGATGGGGAGGGGAACCCAGCGCCCCGCGCCCGCAGGATCGTCCGCTCCTCAATCCTCTCGCAGAAGTGGGGAGGGAACCCAGCTCCCTGCCCCCGCTGGAACGGCCGTTCCCCAGTCCCCTCCGAGAGGTGGAGAGGGAAGGCAGCTCCCCTCCCTCGCAGGAACGGCTGCTGCCCAGTCCCCTCGCAGAGCTGAGGAGGGAAGGAAGCTCCGCACGCCCACAGAAACGACCGATCCCCAGTAACCTCACAGAGCCGGGAAGGGAAGACAGCGTCCCGCCCCCGCAGGAACGTACGCTGCCCACTACCCCCACAGAGCCGGGGAGGGAAGGCAGCGCCCTGCCCCTGCAGGAACGGACACTGCCTAATCCCATCGCAGAGCCGGAGAGGGAGCCCAGCGCCCCGTCCCCACAGGAACAGTCGCATCCCAGTCCCCTTGCAGAGCCGGGGAGGGAAACCAGTGCCTTGCTCCCGCAGTAACGGCAGCTCCCCAGTCCCCTTGCAAAGCTGGGAAAGGAGCATAGCACCCTGCTCCCGCAGGAACGGCCACTCCCCAGTCCCCTCGCAGAGCCAGGGAGATAAGGCAGCACTTCGCCCTCGCAGAAACATCCACACCCCAGGCTCCTCGCAGAGCTGGAGAGGGGCAGCAGCGCCCCTCCCCTGAAGGAACGGCAGCTCCCCAAGCCCCTCGCAGAGCTGGGGAGGGAAGGAAGTGCCTCGCCTCCGCAGGAACGGCAGCTCCCCAAGCCCCTCGCAGAGCTGGGGAGGGAACCCAGCACCCCGCCCACGCAGGAAAGGCCACTCCCCAGTCCCCTCGCACACCTGGGGAGGGAAGGCAGCACCGTGCCACCCCAGGAATGGCTGCTCCCTAGTCCCTTCACAGAGCCTGGGAGGGAAGGAAGAGCCCCACCCCCACTTGAACGGCCGCTCTCCAGTCCCCTCGCAGAGCTGGGAAGGGAACCCAATGCCCCACCCCTGCAGGAACGACCTGCTGCCCGGTCCCCTCACAGAGCCGGGGAGGGACAGCAGCAGCCCCGCCCCCACAGGAACAAACGCTCCCCAGTCCCCTCGCAGAGCTGGGGAGGGGAGGCAGTGCCCTGCCCCCGCTTGAACATCTGCTCCTGTTAAACTTAGACTCAGGACTCACAGGGTATGGCTACACTTGAAATTTCAAAGCGTTGCTGCGTCAGCACTATGAAGTGTGAGGGTGGTCGGAGCACCAGCACTGGGAGAGAGCTGTCCCAGCACTGCACATAAACCACATCCTCTACGGGTGTAGCTTGCAGCTCTGGTAGCCGCGCTCCCAGCGCTGCGGCATTGATTACACTGAGGCTTTACAGCGCTGTATCTTGCAGTGCTCAGACGGGTGTTTTTTCATACCCCTGAGCGCGAAAGTTGCAGAGCTGTAAAGTGCCAGTGTAGCCAAGGCCACAGTTTGTCAGACCACTCTGTTTTGTTAGCACAGCTCTCTGCTAATAACATCCAAATAATGTGAGCACCATGCAAGACACAAGCTATCCTGTTTATACAGATAAAAGAGCGGGAATTAGACAAAGGGACAAAGAAAGCAAAACAGTAAAATTCACCTGGGGCACAGCATGCATATCCTACTTCCTTACTAACTCTTATCCATCTAAGGCTAATACTTCACCAATTGCCCTTAAACGGTCCAATTGTTCTATGTTAATGTCTGTATTCCTGACACCTGGATTGCAGCATTCCAACAATTTTGCTTAAAGGTACAGACAGCATTTCTTTAATCCTTTCTATTTTCACAATATAATTCATTCTACTTTCACAATCCCTCCTTTCGGTCAAGCGCATGCCATGACCAACAATTACTGGGTTCCACAAATTAACCGTTCCTTATCTCTTTGTTCATCAGCGATATTCAAAATCATCATATTAGCACTCTGTTTTGGGGCAGTCACCTGGGTGACACAATTCTGGATACAACAGGAGATTAACTGAAAGCATATAAAAATCACTAAGGTTCCAAACAGGATAGTTAGGGCTCCCTGAAACAACCAGTTTCCTATGCCAGAGAAATTGAACAGGTTATTTAGCCACTTCCATAAAGAACTCGGCTCTACTTGGGGAAGATATGCGATTTGTTCTAAGTGGCTAGCGCGATCTATTACCTCATTGCTATCATCAGGTATAAACAGACAACATTGTTTTCCAATGAGCACAGGTCCCTCCTTTGGCCGCCAGCACTATGTCTAATGCCTGACGGTTTTGGAAGGCCACCTGTCGGATCGCCCCTGTTTCTTTGGCCAGGGCTCTTAAACTTTCTCCGGTTTTATTTGCCATTATTTTAACTACTGGTTGTAACCTCAGGAGCCTTTTTGCCTGGTGTATTACTCCCCCAAGCGGGATAAAGGAACTGCCAATAGCCTCTTCCCAGGTGTCATTACTGTTCCATATTGTGTTAAACGGAAAAGGTCCTCCAGTGAGGTCTGGGGAATTGAGTGGGATAGCCAGGACAGGAACACCAGTTTGAGAGTGGGCTGGGATGTGGCTGCAGACCCAGCATTTAGAAATAATAAGGGTCTGAGCTATCCAAACTTGCTGCTGGATAAAAGAATTGTCATTGTTGTGGACTCCCTAGACCTTAAGACACCAGCAGTTGAGGAACAGGCACCACCAGAGGCGCATGTTGGAGGCAGGGCCCTTCTGGTTCTGACAACCTCAACTCAGGAAACCGCAGTCACAGTTTTATGTCCACCAGGCAGCAGGCGCTAGGCTCACTACTGCTTCTTCTTGGGCCTTGCTTTAGGTTGTCGTCTGCTTCTGGCAACCCTTATGAGAACGTAGATTGTAAGGTATTGCAGGCTGTTCCTCTACGTCTTCTTCTGGAGTCACAATTGACTCTGCGTGGTCCTGAAGTGATGATTGGTTCACTGGGGGTGGTGCATTCTTACACTGCAAAGCATGTATCCACTCTGAGATGCCAGACAGTTTAACAGCCGTCGGGGAGTAAGCAGTGCCTGATGATTCTTTGATGTTCTTTAAGTCTCTTTACTATTTCTTCCTTGACTCTGGCTATAACAATGGCCTTCACACCTTTATCTTTTCCTGATGCATACATTCCTCATTCACACAAATAAATTGAGAATACAACAGTAGTATTTTATATCGAGCAAAAAAGCATTGCAAATTAAACCTTGCTAAGTTTTACAATTAATAACCAAGACAATTTACATTGAGACCCAGGCCTTCAATGTTTCTCTAATTTATTTAACATAGACACAATAGAGAATCCTGTCTCTTACTACCTAAATCGTAAAACAAAGAGTTAGAGAGGGCCCAATTTGTAATGCATATGGGAAAATAGAATCTTAAAGTCCCAGGGGGTCATTCCTTTCTGCTATTTAAAAAAGGTGGCTTGCAAGATGAAATCAAATTATACTTTAATTCTTATGAGATATTATAAAATCCTGCTCCTACATATCCCCTTTTGACGCTAAGATTATTAATCACCAGTGTCACTTCTTATTTAGTCCATGTAATAGAAAATACTGAGAGGTGATTTGGGCCTGTGGCTTTAGCTTTGCATACATTTGTTTTATCCACCAGCACATTTTAAACATTTCGATTAAACACATACAATTTAAAACCAAAAACACAATTAGGGGTAGTAATATTAGTATGCCAGTAGTTGTGGGAGACCATCCAAAAAATATGTTATACCAATGGTAGGCTGTTATGTTTTTCTGCAGTGGCAATTCTTAACATGTCCCCATTTGTGTGTATAATATGAATGGTCCAATTTTCCACATTTTTTTTCTAGGAACTATGTTACCTTTTTACCTTTTAACAGATGATTGGTAACTGTTTGCCATTCAGTGCCAAGATTGATAGAGAACTGAGCTAAATCAGTGCTTACAGTAAGCTGAGACTCTTTTGTTGTTGTTGTGGCAAATAGTAAATGTGATTATTGGTAAACACAGTACTTACATTACATTTACATTTGTCTTCTGGTGGGTTGCTAACACTTTTTAAACACTTCCCCCCAAGAATTAACACATACACATAGCCCATTATACAGTACTTTGGATTATCTGAAAGACAAAAATAACATTTTTCTACCCCTTTTGGGGTGGCATTGATTATTACTTAAAAGATTCCTTTCTTTTACAAATACCCTTGCTGATTGCAGGCAAAACAGAGGAATTACCCCTATATTTTATTGTGTTTTTTGTTCTATAGGCAGGCCAGGTTTTAATGGGTTCTACTTTTTAAGAGTTATGCGGAAATTATTCCACTGTTTGGTTATTAAATTCATGAGGTGGTGTACCTCAAGTTTTTCCTTTTATATAGCAGACCAAGTTTGTAATGTTTTTCTTGCTGTGTTAAGCTTTAAGTTTATTCACAGGTAACAGCTGAGAAGCATCATTACCATATTACTTTAAAGGATTTTTCCAAAAATCATACACACTATAAGCTGTTACAGGGGTACTTACTAACACTAAATTTATTTTAATGTTTAATATTAACAATAACATTAGCATCAAATCTATTAAAAGTATCTTGTTATACCATGCCTTTTATGTAGGCAATTTGTTTGCTGACCAGGTATGTTCTTTATTTGCAGCTTCTTTTGTGCTGGCAGTTCTCACCTTTCTTTATCAGTTAAGTAATTTGCATCAACACAGGCTTGGCTTTTGGATTCAAAGCCATCAGCAGAGCTCAGAGACTCTGTCTTAACACACAGGGATCTGAAAAAGAAAACACAGCCTATTGCGGCTCTTTTTGGAGCCCTAATAGGATTTTAATTCAGCAGCACGTGTCATAAACAGATAAGAAAAGTTAATAGCACAGAAGTACTTTATATCTCTTTGACTGTAAAGGGTTAACAGGTTCAGTAAGCCTGGCTGTCACCTGACCAGAGGACCAATCAGAGGACAGGATACTTTCAAACCTTGAAGGAGGGAAGTTTTTGTGCTGTGCTGTTAGTGTTTGGTTCTTGTTCACTCTGGGGGCTCAGAGGGATCAGACGTGCAACCAGGTTTCTCTCCAATCTCTCCAATACAGGCTCTTATAAGTTCAGACTAGTGAGTACTAGGTAGATAAGGCGAGTTAGGCTTATGGTTGTTTTCTTTATTTGCAAATGTGTATTTGGTTCGAAGAAGTTCAAATGTGTATTTGGCTGAAAGGAGTTCAAATTGGTATTTGGCTGAAAAGATTTTAATTTGTACTTGTATACTTAGGCTGGGAGGGTGTTCCCAGTGTCTATAGCTGAAAGACCCTATACCTATTCCATTTTTTTAAAATTTACAAAGATTACTTTTACTGTTTTTTCGTTCTTTAATTAAAAGCTTTTCTTGTTTAAGAACCTGATTGTTTTTTTATTCGGGTGAGACCCCCAGGGACTGGGTCTGGATTCACCAGGGAATTGGTGGGGAGAAAGGAGGGAAGAGGGAGAGAGAGGCTGATTTCTTTCTGTGCCAGGATTACTTTCTCTCAGGAAGAGTCTGGGAGGGGGAGAGAGAAGGAGGGAGGAAGGTGAATTGTCCTCTCTGTTTTGTGATTCAAGGAGTTTGAATCACACAGTGATCTTCCAGGGTAACCCAGGGAGGGGAAGCCTGGGAGACGCAACGGTGAGGGAAAGGGTTTACTTTCCTTGTGTTAAGATCCAGAGGGTCTGGGTCTTGGGGGTCCCCGGGCAAGGTTTTTGGGGGACCAGAGTGTACCAGGCACTGGAATTCCTGGTTGGTGGCAGCGCCACAGGTTCTAAGATGGTAATTGAGCTTAGAGGAATTCATGCTGGTACCCCATCTTTGGACGCTAAGCTTCAGATTGGGGAATTATACCACGGCAGCACGTTTTATTTGCATTTTTTTTACCCCTTTCTACAACATACACTGCACATGGCCTAGGGAAAATGCACATTCTTTCTATACTATAACTTATTAAAAACATTAGCCATATTAATTTTTACATAAGGTGTAACTGTTTCTTTTTTTCTTACAGAGTTTCCATGTACCCTTATAAAAATGACTGTCTGATTACACAGCTATTTTAAGGCTCAGTGTTTTTAACATTGCTTCTTTTTGTTTTGTGCACCTCATCTCTGCTGTTGCTTCAGAGGGTCACTGTTAATTTCTTATTCTTTCATTACAACTTTTATTTGCTATTTTTAAAAAAAAAAATACTTCAGAATCTCTCCCTATTCTCCTGATTTTGACTGCCCTATTGCAGCCATGATTTGGTCTTTATTTAAAAACATTTTAATTTTTGTAAAGAATCAAGTTACTCCTTAAGGGTTAAATGCTAAATCCCAAAGCCAACCAGCACTAATTACCTGGGTCTTGCAAAAAGGTCTGTCAGTTTTGCAACTTTGAATTAAAGAGTCAAATGAATTTTTAGTGGCATTAAAAACAAAAACAAAATCAATTTATCTCACACCTAGAAAACAGGAGTTTTACAAACCAGATGTGTTGGTTTAGATTCCTAGAACGTTACATATTTTCACAGACAAATAGATACATACACATTTTCTTTTCCTTAATATTTCTTTACATTGTTTTTACATAGCTGTATATATATATATATATATATATGGTTTATTTACAGGCATTCTTCTGGAAAAAGGGCCCATTTTCCCTTCAGAATGGCTGCAAAGAAACCAAGAATAATTTCTCTTTAACATGGTCCTTTTTAACATTTTCCACAAAGTTTAACTGCTTAATTCTCTTCAGCCTCTGTAGAGTTAACTTTTCACTCCTTTCTTAAATCACTTGTTTATGTCCCAAAATGACACCTTTATCACCTCAGGTTTCACCATTTTAAGTATTGTTCCAGGGGTTCATGCCTGCACTTGCTGCTTTTCTTACTCCTGACACTATTCCCTTAGGGCTTTCAACCTGTTTTTCAGTTTGTTTATGTGAAAGTAGGGAAAAGAATTGACAAGGATTTGTAGGGAATCTTAATGCATGTCAGTCTGTTAGCAAAAGTTAGGCTAACAGTATCCCTAATGACGTGAAACTTGTAAAAGCGAGAATAGTGTAAGGCTAGTAGGAAAAAACTGTGTGAGAAGTTATCACAACCTTGCACTGAGGGAGGGAGTGCCCTAGGACACTGGGTTACCCCAGTCCTGAACAGGTATAAATGCTTGCTGTAATTGTTTACCTGTTAAGAGACCTGTCCGGGACTGGGGTAACCCAGTGTCCTAGGGCACTCCCTCCCGCTATTGCAATTGCTGAAGTTAAAATAAAGTATTTGATTTTGCTGCACCCAAACAAAAAGCAAGAACTGAGTTTTTCTCCGACAATTTGGGGGCTCATCCGGGATGGCAACACCTACTGAGATACAAAGTGGTATTGGGAAAAGGCCCCAATAAGGTTAGTTTATAGCAGTACTGAAAAACTGCTGGGTTGGCCAACAAGGTAATACATAGGTAAATGCATTAGGTAATGCATAGTAAAATGCATTAGGTATGCACCAGCGTTAAGGGGTTTTTACCACCTCAAAAGGGGTTGTTATACCGCCTCATGGTATTGGGTCCGGACATAAGGTACAGATGCATAGTGGTATTTACAAATAAGGCCTTGGTGTGTGTGTGTATACACTAGTGTAAGTAACTGTTACTGGAAGATGCCCAGAGTACCCTGTAAAGCAAAAGCTCGTAACCAGGACTACTCTAACGCAAGCCCGGTAACTAGTGGATCTTTAGGAGATCCGACCCATGGTGGGCTGACTCAGCCTGGCATCGTCTGGTAAGAAAGCTACCTGGGTCTAGGAGCGTATGAACCCATCTTCCCTCCCCCTTTCCTTTCCATGTGGGCTCCTGACAATCTAATCATCTCACTGGATGCAATCAGAGTAAGCGGCGCCGTCTCCCTGAGACTAGCCGACGCTCTTTGCTGAAGGGAGGCGTAGGAGGGTCGTGGCCATCCTCGTTAGCCTCTCCTGTGTAAGTACCCTGTAGGGAAAAATCATTAGTTTATGTGCCGCTAGCGTGGACAGGGCATCCCCCCTGTGTGTGTGTAATTGGAAAATGGGTAGGGGACAGTCTAAGCATTCCAGCTCACCCCCTAAGGGTGCCCCATCTTATTATATGTATGTACATTATGGTCCAACAACCTGTAGGTATTTAAAAAATTGGAATCTTTACACTCGTGAAAATCCATCTAAACAATGCCCACTAAAAGGTACCTTCAATCTAGATAAGATCATACATCTAAAAGGAGCTTTTAATCACCAAAAAGCCTTTGACAGTGTGAGCAATTTGTCTATTAAAAAAAGAAACAGGTTAATTTGAAATTCAGCTTGGCCCAGAGATAAAGAGAAAGTTGCACTGCGTTCAAGGTCAAAAATCAACGCAGATTATGCTAAGTACAAAGAAAAACTGCTTTCGGCCCCAGCTGGCTGTAAAAAAACAATATAAACAAAGGCAAACCAAAGGCAATATAAGTTACAGAACTAAGATTACATTTGCAAAGCTGAACTGTCCAGTAAAATCCAACAGTGTGCCTTTGTGACCCCGGAGCCGGTGTGGCTTGGTAACACCAAAGAAGCCACAGGCAGTAGACCTGGACTGGAATCTCTGAAAGAAATGCTGCAGGAGATTCCAGGGTGTAAAAAAACAGCCCTCCCAAAAGCAAAAGCATGTTAAAAATTCTGGACAAGCTGTATACAGAATAATCTCCCATCCACCTCTCTCCCTTCTCTGAACGTTATACACAGATGTGGCCAGTCTGAACATGTGTAAGTATAAAAATGGCATAGGGCTTGAAGCATTAATGTTTTTCCTAAGTAATGTGGGAGCGTTCCCAACACTCCATTGTTGTTTTATTATTTTATTAATAAAGCTTTAAAATTCAGTTATATGGTGTGTTTTCTTTATCTTCCCCCAAGGTCCTGCAGTGCCAGCCTGATCACCTAACACAAGGGATAAATTGGTAACAGAAATTTATCACAATTTGGTGAGCAATTGAAAAGGGGGGAGCCCTGCGGAATTTACACCATCTGTTTGTTTTACCCTTGTTATTTCTATGTTTGCTTTGCTTGGTATTGTTGATGTTATATGTTAAGAATTGCATGATTAAAGACGTGTCCACTCTCAGCCGCAGTAAGTCTAAAAATTGAAGAGGGGGTTAGCATTCCTCTCTCCACCCTCATTAACCGGAAAGGGTGGCAGGTGAATATACCCCAGTTGTAGCAAAACTGGACAATAAAAAAGTTGGAAAAAAGGAAAAAAATGTGTACTTGATAACTAAAATTAAGAAATTAAAAACATAAATAATAAACCAGGAGGCAACTCAAACCTACGCCCACAGACCCACAGGCAGCTGCTACGAATCGTTCCCCTTCGATCCCCATGGTGCCACAATGAAGGTAAAAACCCTTTTAAAATCTCTGTTGGGGTGTCGTCGAAGAACTGTCCGTGGGGCCTTCTGTCTCTGTTGGGCTCACGCCATCTGAACTTACTGACTGTGCAGCAAGATCAAATGCAAAGTTGATTTTGCTGCACCCAAACTAAAAGCAAAAACTAAATTTTTCTCCAACATTTATCTGTTGCTTGCCTGCTTGTCTGGGCCCGATCCTGCTTTTTTTTTTCAATGAACTGTTTGTGAGTGATACTGTGGTCATTTCACAATTTTGAAAGAAATGTTCAAGGAAAGGGACCAGGAAGGGTGGGAGCTAGTTGAAGAGCCCACCCTCCTTGCTGAATTGGTAGTGGAACACTAAAGAATCAGTTTTTGAGGCAGACAACAAAAGGGAACAGAACAAGGGGCTTTTTGTCCTTTTTACAATGAGATGGGAGTATGAAGGGGGTTGGATCGATCCGGGGTTTGGAGAATGGGGTAAAGGGAGCACTCAGTCTGGTGGTGGGAGAGGAGGCTTTTAATAAAGCTTTTAACTTATTATTTGAATAATTGAGAGAGGGGAGTTTTGAGTTTGTCCACGTACGATTTGCCTCTTGCCACCACTGCATGAAACAATTAACCTCTCCTTTAGCCAATTTAGTTTTAGGTTGGCCGAATTTGTCCTTTAAGACTTCCACTCAGTCTTTGTTCCAAGATTTTAATAGTAGCCACTGAGTTTTGGGATCCCCCTGAGTTAGCCTAGACCATTTTTCCAGAAATTTATGGGAGTCTGGACCCTTTTTACAGGAGTCCAGACCCATCCTAAATACATAAAATGAGCCGGCATTCATTTAGGGAATGGTCCCGACTTAGATGTCTGGTTACCAATATAGGAGGACTTCACACACCAGTCACACAAGAAGGAAATTCGGGTTCCTCAGAGCGATGCCCAGTGCAACACACAAAAGGAGCCCACAGGCTACTGCCTCAATCGCCCTTGCTTTCACACCAGGGGTTTTACCCAAAGTGCGGTGCAGCTGCGATTGTGCAAATTCCACTCACTCAAACCGCGGGGACAGGAACCCCTTGGTCGGTCTATCCCTCGATGGAGACGGCACCCAGACTCAAACGCTCCACAAGAGGACGGATAGACATAGAGACAGGACAGTCCTCAGTCCGGACAAAATACAGAAATAATTACCTGACCAGATTCCTGATGTCAGATCCTGGGATCCCTACCAGAACAGAGTGGGAACCAACAGGTTTGATGGCGTAGACCTCACTGTGGCTGTGCGCCTTTCCGCTCTAGTGGAGGAGGTCCACCGGAGCCATGCAAGCAGCTGACTGTCCGCAGGCACCACTGCGGCAGCTCCACGGGAGCTGCCTGCCGCCCCCTCTGGACACTCTGGGCTGCCGGCTGCCGCGGCGGCGCCCTGACCCAGGGGACACCCTGGACTGCCGGCTGCCAGCTGTCGCAGTGGCGCCCTGACCCAGGGGACACCCTGGGCTGCCCGCTGCTGCTGGCAGCTCAGACTCCCTCTCTGTCTCAGCAGCAGCGGCTGCTCAACCATTTAAAAAAAAATTGTGGGGTGCTTTTTGGCGCCCTCAAATCTCGGCGCCCTAGGCAACCGCCTAGTCCACCTAAATGGTTGCACTAGCCCTGGCTCCTGCTCTTCCCCTTCAGCACCTCCCCCTGCCAGTGATCAGCTGTTCAGTGGGGTGCAGGGAGAGGAGGGAGAGGAATGGAGCAGGAAGATGCAGGGCAGGAAGGGGTGGGACTTGGGGGAAGGGCTGGAGTGGGGAAGGGCAGAAAGGGGGGGATTTGTCCCAGGTCCTGCACTCCTCTAGGGCCAGCCCTGAAGGGAAGCACTGACTATTACAGTGGCAATAAAACTGACCAGCATTGCGGGGGAGACTGAAGATCAGCTCTCATCAGGTCTCTTCTCTCCCCCACGGTGAGCCAGACACTGCTCTCTCCTGGCTCTCACTCTAGCAGCTGGACGCCAAGGAGCCATTTCCCCACAGGAAGTGCATTGAGTGCCCCTGTGGTGCTGGGGGGGCTGGCGCTGCTGCTGCCTGTGGGGCTGGCAGGGGGGCTGATGTCTGCACAGACTCTCAGCTGCCAGGCCGGAGGGGGCACTTGGGACCTTACCAGACTGGCTCAGTGAAGACGGGGGGTTGACAGACCAATACAGACGCTCTCCAGAGCCCAGAGCAGCATTCACCCACGCAGCCAGGCAATGAGCATTTACCACAGCCTGGAGCCAAGGGGGAGGTGTCAGCTGCTGTTCCAGCTCCTGGGGGACAGGCCCTGTCAGCCAACAGACACTTCTTACTCACCACAGCTAAGGTCGTCTGGTTCCTCTCGTGGGAGAAGTATGGAGCAGCCATTTGTTTTCCTGTTTGTGCTCCTCTGTGATGTGAAAATCGGGGAGGGGAGGTAGAAGCCCCACTTCCCTTCCTAAATGACGTCCAGTGGGGGAAGCCAGGACAACAAGGTGGGGCAGCAAGTGATGGCCAGACTCTTACTGTCAGAGTCTAGTCTAGCTCATGGTCCAGCTCAACTTCCTCCCCACATCACTGGCCCCCAGTTCCCTTCTGCCACCAGGTCAACCCGGGAACTAAGGCAGGAATGGTGTGAGGAAGCAAGTCAAGCTGAGCATGGCAGGCAAAAGCGAGTCTTGTCTTCGTGGGCCATTCACAATGACGTCCTTTTTGTGTGCCATGGCCATGGCTGATAAAAACATCCCAGACAGAGAAGCAGCAGGCCAAAAAAGCCTTCTGTAGGTACCAAAGTAGCTCGGTTAGGTAAGCATTAATGTGAAAATCTAAAGGTCCCTGGTTCAATCCCTGCTTTTAACAGCCCTTTTATCTTTCTTTGTGTGGAGGTGGCTTGTTTTCTGGGAGCGCAGCAGCACCTTTACCTGAGGTGAATCCCTGATTTTGAGATCCCCAACAAGACAATGGAGCATGGACTTCTGCCCCAGTTGGCCCACCTGACCTTTTAAAATCAGAGATGGGAGCTGTATTTCCCATGCGACTTATTGGTTGACCCAATATGGTGGGAAGAGAGTGAGGCAGGGTGGCCCTCGGAGATGGTGCCAGAGGGGGCAGGGACTGGGGACAAAAGCTCCTCTCCACAGCTGAGCGAGGGCAGTACTGGGGAAGGGGCATCTGTAAAAGTGTCCACGTGGAACGTGGCAGGGATTGGAGGGCCCAGGAGGAGATTGTAGGATGTTCAGTGACTTGGAGAAGCTGGACTTGGACATGGTGTGCATTCAGGAAATGCACATCAACAGCTTTAGGGTGGCTTGATGGGCAGAGGGTGATTGGAGGAAGGGCCTGTCTTTCTGGCCCTCCTGGCCAGGGAAGAATGATGAGGTTGGAGTCTTGTTCTTCACATTTGCAGTGCTCCATGGCACCTGTTACCGCTAGATTAGTGTTTATGGTCCCCAGTTAAGGTGTGAAAGGAACTGGCTCCCTTCCTCTGGACTACACAGTGTTAGGTGTAGGGGGTGGATTTTAATTGTGTCAGACGGTCTGAGGACCGCTGGTCCCATTTTCCCAACTGTCAGAGGAAACTCTTCTATGATGACCACTCCCTGGTGCAGGTTTGTAGTGAGGTCGGTTTAGAGGACATGTCTCTCCATAGTGGAACCAGTGGAGGGCAGGAGGTAGCCTCCAATTCCTCTGATCTGAGCTTGCACCAGACACAGATGCGGTACACCTTTCTGCAGGGATAGGCCAGGAGTCACACTGATTTACGTGAAAGAGAGCACGTCGACTGCCCAGTTGCCACCCTCTTCCTCTTGCCCAGGTTTAATAGTCATGGATAGGCAGGAGGGAGGAAGAGTCCCAGGCTGGACCCCAGCACACCTCTCCTCCTCTGGGCATCTGGAGCAGAGGCAGCTGGTGCTGACAGCTCCAAGGGAAGGCTTAAAAGCCACAGAGCAATTGAGGGTGGGGCAAGAGGAGGGGAGGATTTCCCCCAAGAGGCTCTTTCCCAGCTGCTGAGAAGCACAGAAGTACCCGGTGTTTGCTCTTGCGGTGAAAGGGGTTAATACGTTTAGGTGGCCTGGCTAGCTCAGCTGGCAGCACCTCTGGCTCTTACTCTGAAGGTTGAAGTTACAATTCCCTGTCTGGGTGCTTGGGGCTCCTCTTCAACAATACAACACACAATCTGCTTAAGCCCCCACCCAGTAACCTGGGGAAACTAGCCCTGGCCACTGGGTGCCTCTAAGAGGCGATACTTTCCCCACTCACACACACTGAGTGTAGAAAAGAAACTTTAAGAAAAAGGAGGAAAATCACCTTGTATTAACTTGGGAAAACACCACAATGAGGATTCATAACACAACACTATGAGCAAAACACCCACCCACAGCCCGCTGGGCAGTGGCCTTTTGCCTCCGGCTCTTAAATCCAGACACCAAAAGCTCTGTGGATGTGCCCCTCCCTTCACTGCACCTCACCCACAGCTGCTGCTCTGGGTCAATGAAAACCCAGAGTTCACCTCTTACCTCCCGGGGGGAAAGCCCCTTTCTCCCTCCATTGTCTGGCCATATTGCCAGCCACTTGCCATTCCCCCCGTCACCGCTCTGCTGGCCCCTCTCTGCCCTGGGACGTCTTGTGGTCCCACCAGGAGCGGAACAGGCTCCTAAAAGTAGTGGCCACCAGAGCCCGAACAGTAGCTCCATCCCTTCCACTCGAGGCCACGCCCCTGCACCACCCCTTCTCCCGAAGGCCCCACTCCTGTGCGGCCTCTTCCCCCCAAGACCCCACCTCCTGCTCACTGCTCTCCACCCCCTCCCCCCTCACTCGCCCTTACGGTCATTACAAAGTGGCAAGGCAGAGCCCTCCCATTTTTAAAAGTTCTGGGGTGTTGTTCGCCCCTGTTCAGGCACCCCTGTGGCCCTGCACTTCACACAGCTCTCCCTGATTTCAGCTGTTAATGAGGGAGCCTCACTGCTAGCGCAGACTGGGTAGTTTGTTGGATGAGAGACACTGTCCCAAAGCAGGACTAATGCTCAGACCTGGTGATCAGTGATTTCAGATCTGTTGGTCTGCAGCAAGACCCTACAGTGAGTCTCAGTCAGCTCTGTTATTACACAGGGACGAACAAAAGGGTGAAATGGTGCCTGGAACCCTTAAGAAGAATCCACCCCACCAAGTACAACGCTTGTCGCTACCTGCTCTCAACCTCACTGAGAATGTTTTGGGGTCACTTCTTGCCTTTATCAACCTAGGGAGAATAGCAATTAACAGCTGCTCCAGTGGCACAGTTGGTTAGCACACAGTATTTATAGGGCAGTGCTGAGAGGCGCTATGCTGAGGTTGTGAGTTCAAACCTTACCTTGAGTACTGATTGCCATTAACCAAATGGCATCACCCCCTCATTTGGCCCTGTGGAATGTACAATTCCAGCCCAGGAAATACTGAGGCAGGGGAGAAGTTAAAAATGCCCCCTTCACTTATTAGCTCCTCTCCAGAGGGGGCAGGTCAGAATCTGCAATCCTTTCTCTCCCACCAGCCCCTGTGCCAGGATCCCTCCAGCAGAGCCTGGAGTCCTGCCCATGGCATCTGTACTATTGACAAACACTAAGTGACAGGGACAAAACACTCAAATGCAGGGATCCAGCTTTGCGCTTCAAATTCTGTCGTTCGTACATTTCCAGGCTGGGGAATATCCCACAACAGCATTTAATGGGAAGCTGCCTGCAGAACAGTTACACTGCACAGAGCTGCTATGGAGGAAGGGTGGGAATTGGTAACATTTTGAGGATTGTTTGCGAAATGAGCTTTTTTCTTTGTGAGGTTAATAACTATCTCCTCAACCTTATTTACTCAACTTAAAAATGGGTGTCACTTGATTTTTGCATCTCCCTGTGAAAATATAACTGGCACGTGTGGCTTTCTACAGGGGGTCATGATGTTAAAGTTGAGGAATTCAGTCTCTGTACTTCTGTGGGAGTGTTGCTTTTTTAAACTGCCTCACTGCCAGGCACACTGGGCTGTTAGCTGCAGCCACTGTCCTTGCCAGGGGCCCTTGCTGAACCCTGGGCGGCTGCACTGCTGTGCTGGGGTTACTCTGCAGGGGGAGAAGCTGCTGGGGAGCAATGTAGAGCAGGTGCAGGAAGGTGACGGGGTCACTATTCACATTCTGAACTGCACAATTTTCCAAATTTGGGAATAGATTCATAGATTCATCCTCCAGCAAGTGACACCGTGCCCCATGCTGCAGAGGAAGGCGAATGTCTGAGAACAATTCTAAGGGGAAGGTGAATGCAGAGCTATGACACTGGAGATGCCCAGACCTCCAATGGGGGCAGCGTGGAAATTAATAATGGGAAGATCATTTGCGAAATTAGCCACCACTGACACGATTTGTCTCTGTTCCTATTTTACTCTGTGGTGTTAGTTAGAGGAATCAATACAGATTTTTTACTATATTAATTAAACACTTAATTTTATGTAACCAAGCCAAAAACTTAGTGTCACTTATTTTTTCTCTGTCCTAGCAAGAATGAATTGAATTTTGTGACTTTCTGGAAAGTGCAGCGAGATTAAATGCAGGGAATTCAGTCTCTGTGTTTGTGAGCTGATGTTTTCCTCTCACAGGTCAGAGCCTGCACTGAAATACCAAGAGGAATCTAAGGGCTGGTGTACGGTGGGCACTTAACTGGCAGAGCGACGTCTCTCAGGGTGTGATCTCCCCTGCAACCCATAGAGTTAAGGTGACCTAAGCCCTGGTTAGATAGTGCTAAAGAAAAGGAAGAACTGTTCTGTCAATGTAGCTATTACAGGGATGGGAAAACCCTTCCACTCACAGTCTGCTCCAGAGAGCTATAGCAGTGCCACAGCAGTGTTTTAAGTGAAGATAGAGTGAAACTAGATCTGGTGCCAGTTCACACTCTGGATGCTCAGGCACTAGGAATGCAATAACAACAACAACAACACAATTGTCAGGATTTGAACCTGTACTAGGAAACCACTATGAACTTTTAGCCCAGCATCTTAACCACTCAGCTACAACTACTTGACATGCTTTTCCTTCACTACATGATGATTCTGTTCTCACTGAATTGTCATTCCAATTGTTTGCTCAGACCAGCTTCCCCAGCACACTCATGGCTGCGCATCAGTGTAAGTGTGTCCTTGGCTGAACAGCGAGAATTCCTGCCCATTTCCCTTCCGGCTGGAGCAGGATGAGAGTGTGTTTGTGTGAACGACATTGCTGTAGATTGTTGTTCATTCCCCACTCTGACAATTCAGACAGTCTCTTTCCTAGTCAAATCTCCAGCACATCGTTCCAATAGCAGGGGGCAGGATTTCTCTGGGGCACTGAAATATTTCCGGGGGCTGGTGCATGAACTCAGCCTAGCATTTCACCCTTGATGTTTCATGGACGAACAACAGCAGCAGAAAGAAAGAGCCGAGCCAATATCTCCCTGGCAGGGATGCAGGTGCCACATCCCCTCTGTCTGCCCATCAACACTGCAGGAGAGAAGGGTTCACTGGAATCGAATACCCTGGCTCAGACCAGAGACACAGGGAGGTTTTGCTGTTCATGGATCTGTGCAAAGGAAATTGTGTCTCTGTGTGAAATTGAGGTGGGAAATGAAATGTCCACATGGTGGCCCAATGCCCTAAGGAATGTGGGTGAAGGACTCAGGCTGGGAAATGATTTAACAGGGGTTGTTTCAATTTATTGCCCTGATTAAAAACTATGGCTAAAATGCAGCCATGTTGCTAGTACTTGTACCTGTGTAGGGACACCCCAGTGGGTGTTAAGTCCATTGCCTTCACCAAGAGCAGTTGATTATTTTATCAAGGTACAAATTTCTTGTCAAGGCCTAGAACACAGAGAAAACAATACACCGATGATAAGAAGAAGAACATAAAAAGATTTTGCAGCCGCCATGGGCATAACTATGAAGTGTCGTGTTTCACTTTTTATATCTGGCGCCACCTCCTTTCCCTTTCGCCTTGTAGTTGACCAAAGGCAAAGCTGAACATCTCTTCAGATACCAGGGAGTGTTTATGTCCATCCCTGCGAGCTACACAGGGGTTTGATGTTGCTGCTTTCAGTCCTCTGGCTCTGCCGGGATAAGGAACAATTCAGGCTGTCACTGAACTGAAGGAGGAAGATCAGTTCTTGACAGGGAGAGGGACGTCTCCTCTTAAAGGTGTTTGTCTGGCTGGCAGTCCTGGTTCCCAGGTCTTGCCCATGGGGCTTCAGCAGTTTTGGGACCAGTTCACTCCCTTGGCCCCACCTGCTGCCCCCAGGCACTCCCCTCCAGGGGCCCTGGCAGTGTAGTATCTGCCTGCTCGCTCCAGTGGCTGCCGGCCCCTCCCCATGGCAGGGTGGGGCAGAGCTGTGCCTCTACGCGCTGCCCCCACTCCAAGCCCCTGCAGCCAATGGGACACTGTGGGGGTGATGCCTGGGGGCAGCAGCATTCAGAGGCCCCCCAGCCTGCCCCGCCTTGGAGCCCCAGGTAAGCGCCGCACCCCTGACTCCCTCCCAGAGCCTGCACCCCCTCCCTCCACACACTTCCTCCCACACGCCCCAATCTCCCTCCCAGAACCTGCACCCCCATCCCTCCTCCTATTCTCCCTCCCCCTGTCCCAGCCCAGATCCTGCACCCAGCACCCAAACTACCTCCCAGAGACCAGCCTCTCACCCCTTCTGCACCCAAACTCCCCTCAGAGCCTGCACCCCAATCCCCAACCCCAACCCAGGGCCTGAACCCTAGACCTCCTCCCCCCATCTCCCTCCCAGAGCCTTAGGCAGATGGGGGGCAGAGTTTTGGGGGGCAGGTTCTGAGTGGTATGAGTGACATTATTGGCCCACTATGAGGATTGGAGGACTGGCACTGGCCCTAAGGTAAATTGAGGTTGAGACCCTGCTTTAAGGGATTGGAGCAATGCTGGAGAGACTGACGGGCAGGGATCTGGGGAGCTGTGTGTGCTCCAAGAAGAGCTGTTGTTGTGCTCTGGTGACAGAGAGTGGGGGTGGGGAGTTTGTAAGTTGTGGTGTTTGTATAGAGAGAAAGTTTAGTAACCCCTAGGTTAAAAACTGTTCCTGCTCTGAGCTATACATGACACGCTTTGTTGCGAGTATAGATCAGTGGGTGAATGTTTCCCTGCAGGATAATAGGTTCCTAGTTACAATCCAAGTGATTCCTTGGAAAACTTTTTTGAATGAAAATCGATTTCCAGACCCATCTCCAGTATGTTCAGGAGTTCGCTGAATGGGGATGGTTGAAATGAATTTAAACACTCAGCATTTTCCTGTGCAAATGTATAAAGACCTAGCAGAGCTGTCCAGCAGCTGAAATCAGTTCCAGTCCTTGGCGTCTCTGATTCTGAGGCATGTGCAACACCTCTGTGGTGATGACAGGTGAAAAAATGCTGGATTCAATGAAAGATGAGACCATAGGAGGGGAAGGTGAACGGCAGCACGACACAGGGTCATAACACTGAGACACGGGGCTTCACTGTCACTGCCCCTGTGTTTTCCATCATTTATATCCTAAGGAACACACCCTCCCCCTCCCCCACACACTGTCACACACAACCTTCTCCCCTTGAGCCCAATCCAACCCTCCCCCTCTCCCACACACACTCCATAGGACACAGCCTCTCGGTGACTCACCCAGATGGGGGCTTGTCTCTGCATCTCCCCAGCAGAGGAGCAGAGAGCCGAAAGGGCCACAGGAGACCAATGGAGCTAGGCAGGGTTAGAAAAGACTTCCCTTCCCTTCTCTTGAGTCCAGTTAATCTCACCATGGGACATTCCTGCCCCGGGTGGGCTCAAAGCACCAACCTTCCCTTCAGCAATGAAAGGTGGGAACCAGCTCTATCACACAGAAGAAGGCTCCCCACCTCTGCTGCTGCCATTCAGCAGCCATTAATATTGATTTGTTTTAGTTAATGCAACCCCCTCAACCCCTAATCCATCCATGAATCAAGGAGGCAAGACCCTCAGCTGGGAACCAGAGGGGCAATGGGTTAGTGTACGGGACTTATAGTAGCCATGCTGAGTGGAGTGATGCTGAAGTTGTGAATTCAAACCTCACCTAAAGCACTAGCTTTCTTTAAGCAAATGGGTTCTGCCAATCAGTTTACCCTACAGAAAATACAATTGCAGCTCAGAAGACACTGAGGTCCCCTTGCTTTACAGAGAGCAGGGCAGATTCCACAGATCTACCAGGCTCTGCTCTCTGCCAGCCACCAGGGTCAGAAAGAGCCCAGAGCACTGCCCCTGACTCCCCCTCAGTCTTTGCTCCCCAAACCACATGTGTGCTCACCCTCTTCTCTGTGAGACTCAAACCCTGCCTGACTTTCTATATGTTGATGTGGTTTTCGTCTGTCCTGTTGATGTGCATGTGGGTCCTGTGTGATTTTGGTGGATGACTGGCATAGTTTTGTGTGCATGTGTGTATGATTTTTGCATACAGATTGTTTTTTTGCCTAGTATTCTTTTGATATGTGGGTTTTGTGCTTTCTTGTTGTGGGCTTTTGCTGTATTTTTTGGTGTGGATTTGTTCTTTCTATATTTTGTGTGGCTTTCCCTTTTGTGTATATGCCTCTGTGTGCTGTGTGGGTTTGTGTGGGCTTGGTTTTTGTTTATGTCTGTGTGGGCCTGTGCAGTCTGTGATTTTCTCTTTTTCTCTGTGTGTTTGTCTCTCTGTTTGTATCTTCATGTGTAAATTCACTGGAATTTTTCAAAATCTTCACAGCTTTGCCAATTTTCACCAGGAATTTTTCTCCATTAACAAATTCTCACGTTTTCCCTACTAGTTGGTGACCACTGGCCCAGGGGCATGTCAGTCTCAGAATCCTGATTTCCCATTGACCCTTCCCCCTTTTATTGGGACTGGGAACTAGCCAACCAAAAACCCCACTAAGTTTTAGTAAAGGGCCAACAGTCCCTTCCACGAGCCAGCCGCGTGAGGGTCACCGATGGCCAGAGAAGGCAGCACAAGCTGGTCCCATGATGTAATGGGCAGCACTCAGGACTCTGAATCCTGCAGTCTGAGTTCAAATGTCAGTGGGACCTTGTGTTGGTTTGTGGTAAAGCCCTGGAGCTCAAATTGCTCAATTTCCCTGTCTCCAGTTGTTTAAGAGTGAGTCCTTTCCCTCCTGCTGAGTGACTCACACCCACTGGAACCAGGTCTTTGGTTGGGATGGCTGCAATGGATTGGGGTGTAGAGGTGGCTATGGCTGCCTGTAGTCCTGTGGTTTGACCTGGTGGTTGGGATTCTTGCTGCTTCATCTGATGCCCATAAGTTTGGCCCTTGTGCTTCCCACCACACTTTTCCTCTGGCCCACACGGCGCTTGAAGTAAGGAGTGCCAGGGCCGGATTAATAGTCAGGGCTTGGCAGGAGGGAGGTGGAGCCCAGCCTGGAACCCCTCACACCTTCCCTCCTCCGGACACCTAGAGCAGGGGCGGCTGGTGTTGACAGCTCCAAGGGAAGGTTTATAAGCCACAGAGCAACTGAAAGCGGGGCAAGAGGAGGGGGGGACCATGCCTATGCATGGCCAGCAGACAGCCACAAAGACCCCCGGCCAGGCTGCTCCCTTTCATGCCAAACACCCACTGAAAGCGACCCGCAGACCAGCATGCAGGGCAGCTGCTGATGCTCTGTGGCCTACATCAGAAGAAGGTAGGAAAGCAGGGCCAGCTCCCTGGTGTGGCCTCTGTCTGTTCCTACTCACAGTGCTCACTTTTGCAGTGGGGCAGGAGATTTTACCCCAAGAGGCTTTCCCCAGCTGGTGAGACGCAGAGAAACACCCAGGCTCCCAAGGTGCTATTTACCAAGCCCCCTCAAGCACAGGGACAGGTGCACACTTGGAAGAGGGAAACTGCTCTACACGCCAGCCCGAGCAGCCACCCATTATCTTTGGCAAGTCAGGAATGGCAAAGGCTAGACTGGAAGCACCTGGGGCTCCTGCCCCAGCCTTTGTGACACCCAACCCCCAACTCCTTCCCAGGGCTCTAGCTGAAGCCAGAGCATTGGCCTGAGCCGCCAAGAAGAGGTTCCAGCCCTGAAGGGAGCAGGACTTTCAGCATGAAGGTAAAACTGCACAAGCACAACCATGAAGGAACTTGAACTCTCAATCACCTGATCTTAAGTCAGACATCTTAACCATTAGGCCACATGGTCAGTGGACAAAAGCCCCCTCCAAGCACTTCTTTAGTGTTTCTCGGGTCTTCTACTGAGCGAGGCCGAGACTCTCTGGGCACAAGAAGTCGAGTTCCCAGTGACATGTGAGAATTAATTCTATGGAGCCAGGTGCAGGACTTTGGCAGGGAGGCTCAGGCATGAGGGATTGGGGTGCAGTGGACGGGCTGGCTGTCTAGGTGAGGAGATTTAGTGACCCTCAGGTGCAGGAGGGAGGAAGAATTGGCAGTGGCCGTGGAGAAGAAGAGCAGGGGTGGAGGCTTTTAGCAAGCCTGGCTAGCTCAGTCAGTAGAGCATCAGGCTCTTAATGGGAGGAGCCAGGGTTTGAGCTGCTGTCCAGGGACTCAGCTTTTAAGTTGCCTTGTGTGCCAGGAGCCAAATGATTCCTGGTGGTGCCCAGAGCCATGTGTGGGACAGAGAGGCTGAGACTTGTGGCACTTGCTCTGCGGCAGGGATCCTGGCAGCTCAGACTCAGGGAAGGCTTCTGCGCTCAGAGGTGCTGACTTTGAGAGTTCCCGGGCAGAGCTCAACGCTTGCTTCACCTCAGGCCCTGCCCCCAAACCATCAAATCTCTTCCCACCCCACCCTGCCCCACTTCTTTCTCTCCTCACTCCTCCAGCACACCCCATCAATGGCCAGCGGGAGGCGCTGAAGGAGAAGAGGAGGAGCTTGTTGGCCAGGCCTGCTAACAGGTGGGAGGTGCAGGGGCAGAGGTGGCTGCTGGGCACCTTTTTTTTTTCTCTCTGTTAGTTCTGCAGCCCTGTAGCTCCCATGGAGTCGCTGACTTGGCTCCTTTCGCATGCTAGAGAGAGTAGCAGAACCAGGGCTATGGCTGATCTATGGGGCACCAGGTGAGTGGCAGAGGCTTCAGGTGCTGAGAGTTTGCCTGACCCCTCAGGGACACAGTGTGAGGTGGTGCCCCAGGGATCTCTATGAAAGGAGCAGAACAGGATTCTCTTGGTTGGGGAGAGAATTGAGAGTGTCTCAGGAGGTTGTAGAGAGGTGTTGCCCGGGTTAGAGACTGGCTAAAATACTGGCCTTGCTGTGAGCAGAATTTGAACCTGTAGAGGGGAAACCTATTAGATTTCAACTCCAATACCTTAACCACTTGGCCATCATAGCTGTGAGCACAAAACTACCCCAATGCCAGAGAAACTGGTAAAGAATCACAATGACCAGGTGTGAAGTCATCTGAACTACAGAATTCCCACAGCAAACCTGGCTCCCAAAGCACGGGGGGGGATTTGGGGTTTGTTCTCTTTGCTTAGCCATGTGCAGTTGCACAGAGAGCACGTTTAAAAGTCTCCCCTCCCACAGAGCGGGAATGGGAAATGATTCTCAACTTGAAGCTGATGTAGGGTGACGAGATGTCCCAATTTTATCAGGACTGTCCCTGTATTTGCTTGTTTGTTCCGTGTCCCGACCGATGTTTGGTCAGGACCCTGGAGAAATAAATAACTTTGTCCTCTTCTCCGGCACACAGGCATAGTGTGGAGGGATACTTATGCCCCCCCAACTCTGCCCCCTCATTCCCCCATTGGATCGGTCCCCAAATCCTGGCCCTGGCCCTGCCTCTTCCGCAAGCACGTGGCATTCTTCCTCCCTCGCAGGTTTGCACACGGGCCATGGCCATGGCCGGGAGTGCAGCGCGGAAGCTGCTCCAGCCCTGCAGCCTGCGGGGCAGCGCAGTGGGGCCGGGGGCAGTGTGGAGCAGGCAGGGCCCAGGTGGGCGGGTGATGGAGACACATGTGGGGTGGACACGCTCCTGCTGGGAGCTGCCTGGTTCTCCCCTTGCCCGGGAGCTGCAGGAGGGGCCCGGATCATGGCTCAGCTGCAGAGCTCAGAGCCCAGACTGGGCCCAGGAGCGAGGGGATGGAGGAGCTGGGGGTGTAGCAGGGGTTGGAGCCAAGAGTTGGTTGGAGATGGGGCTGTGCCACTGCCGCTTGGTGGCGGGGGGGACCTCCGGCTTTTTTTTGCTCTGCTCCCCGCGTCCTGATATTTCATCTTTGACATCTGGTCACCCTAGCCTGATATGAAGGAGGATGTCTGGACCAAGGGGCCAGGGACTGGCCTTTGCTAGAGAAACCACTGTCAAGTTTTAGCCAATTAGGACAGGTCATCAAATAAGAACAACCTCAGGTATCAGTAACTGCTACAGGTTGCAAATTCCTACATGCAGCAGATTCTGGCACTACACCTGCGCAGCTCTGCTCCCCGGTCTTCTCAGGCTCCTGCTCTCTCCTTAGCTCTGCCCCACTCTCGCCCAGGCAGTTCCAGCTCACACGGAGGATGGGACCCCCTGGCCTGGTGACTCCCTCATTGCACTGCCTGGCCTGTCAGTGCAGCTAACTTGGAGCTTTGGCCTCTCCCCATTGTCCCTGGGGACTGTCAGTCTCAGGGTCCTGATTTCCCATTGATCCTTCCCCCTTCTATTGGTGCTGGGAACTAGCCAACCAACCCCCCCCACACACACACTAAGTTTTAGTAAAGGGCCAAGAGCCCCCTTACACAAGCCAGCCCCATGAGGGTCACCGATGTGCAGAGAAGGCAGCACAAGCTGGTCCCATGGTGTAATGGGCAGCACTCAGGACTCTGAATCCTGTAATCTGAGTTCAAATCTCAGTGGGACCTTGTGTTGCCTTGTGGTCATAGGCAGCAGGTTATATACATTTGCAGTGCTCGGGCTTCAGGAATATTCAGGGCTGCGGGGCCCTGCTCCAGCAATATGTGGAGCTGGGTCTCTTCCCCTGGCCCTGGGTCCTGCATGTCCCTCCCTGCCTGACAAAAAGCAGTGTGTGCCTGTCCCCTTGCTGTTCCTACTGCTGGAGTAGAGCGATTCTGAGCAGAACTGCTGTCGGCTGCCCCAGGGTCCTAGTGCCTGCCCACCAATAGTGGCAAGGCAGGCTGCCCTAAGCTGCTGCACCCTGAGCCCTGTCCTGCATCATGAATCTCTCATCCTCAACCCTGCACTCCCTCCCAGAGGGTGCAGCTCTTCCCACCCCCAAACTCCATCCCAAAGCCTGCACCCTGATCTTCTCCCCTCCCAGAGCCTTAGGCAGTTGGGGGACGGGTTCTGGGCATCACCAAAATTTCTACAAACTTGCCACCCATGCTTGTGGGAAAGCCCCAGAGCTCAACTTCCCTGTCTCCAGCTGTGTAAGAGTGAATCTTTCCCCTCCTGCTGGGTGACTCACACCTCCTAGAGCCAGGTCTTTGGCTGGCATGGCCACAATGGGTTAGGGCTCTAGAACTTGCTACCCTGATAGTTGGGATTCTAGCTACTGTACCTGATGTTCACAAGTTTGGCCCTTGTGCTTCCTACCACACTTTTCCTCTGGCCCACATGGCGCTTGAAGAAAGGAGTGACAGGGCTGGGATTAATAGTCAGGGCTTGGCAGGAGGGAGGAAGAGTCCCAGGCTGGAGCCCCACACACCTTCCCTCCTCCGGGCACCTAGAGCAGAGGCAGCCCAGCTCTGTCCGCTGGATACCTCGGCAGAGTAGGTGAGTTCATGTAAATACAGTCTGGTCCCAAAGCCTCCTCCCAACCCTGGTCATCAGTAGCTGTCAGGGGAGAGCTCATTCACACCTCGCTTACAAATCATCATTTGAAATTCTAAGGTTGGCCAACACTGCCCAAGCCAATGCACCAACATTGTCAGCAAACACAACAGCTGGGTGAGGAAATCCGGCTTTGTCCAGACTTTCCAAACCTATTTTACTTTCTCAGGTACAAGTAGTTTTCATACGTTGTATCTGCTTTTAAAGTGTGTGTTAACGTTTCAATTTCCATTCAAATTTGCAACCAATGGAACCAACATTGGCAGCGCTGCATGTAACTACCTGACCACTGATTGAGGGGGTGCTGGGAAAATTCAGGGAAGGGGGTGCACAGCCCCCTGACTGGGGGGCGTATAGGGAATGCCCAGTTTCACTGAATTGAGTCTCCTACTGCAGCATCTCAGTAGGTTACATCAGAGAGGAGCTGCAGTGTCTAGGCAGTGGGATGCCTGTGCCTTTAAGAGCCCAGCCCTGGGAAGTCCATGCTGAGAGGTGCTGCCTGTGAGAGGGGAAATAAAAAAGCCCTCTGCTCCCCCCCACCCATGTTTGCAAACACTGGAGTCTCAGCCCACCGGGATAACTGTTACCCCTCTGTCCCTGCCTGTGCCGGGGTTTAACCCTCTGGCAGCGCCTCCCTCTGGGCTTAACTCCGGCTCCTCCCCCCCTCCCTGACTTTGCCTTCAGTCCCTCTCCTAACTCTGCCTCCAGCTGCTTGACCCCCTGACCAGTCAATTTCCACCCCCTGCTCAGAACCTGGCCACCCCCTCCTCTGATTTGCCCCCCTTTGCCCCTTTTTAATCCCTGTAAAAAGTAACGTGTGCTGGGTCCCATTCTCTGGAGGGAGGGCTGGGCGCCTGGCCCCTGCCTGCCCAGTGCTCAAAGTGCCCCATGATCTTGTGGATGTTTGCTAAGTGCTGCAGGGTCACCTGAAGGGGGAGAGAGACGTGCTTAGGAGGTGATGCAGCCAAGGGTGCCTCACTCAACACTGAAATGCAGCCACCTCTGGGGTGAGTTACACAAGTCAGCAAATGAATTTGGAACAAGAAACACACTGAAAGGACCGAGGCAGCTGCAGAAGGTGGAGAAAAGCAGAAAAAGCAGTATCCCTGGATCCCAGCCCTGCCCCTCCTGCCCTCTACCCCCTAACCTCCACTCCCCTCCCACATTTGAGGGGAGAACCCAGGAGTCCTGGTCCCCAGCCTTGCCCACCCCCATATTTCGATATGGCTCCATCCAACAGCTGCCCCCACAATTACAGGGCATTGCCATGGGGCACACCGGGGCCTGCCTGTTTGCACAGGATGGGCAATGCCAGTGCCCCATGGTGGGGAGAGACCATGCTAAGGGAGAAGCAGGCAGCAGACAGCTCCCATGACAGAGAAAGAAACGCTAGGGGGTGCCGTGCTGCAAGGAGTGAAGGGGGTTGGGAGGGAATGGGATGATCTTCCCTCACAGCAGGTGAGTCTGTCTCCCTCCCAATTCCTCTCCAGCCCTACTCCAGCCCAAGCTAATCCTGGCCCAGCTACCAGGGTTAAATTTGGCCTGGATTCCCCAGCTGCTGGGGGTGGGGCATGGGGCTGGGAAGCATGAGCCTCTACTCCCCCTTCCCCAGACACAGTTTCATGGGCACAGACCAAAGGAGCCTGCAGCACTGCTGCCTAGAGGAAACTGAGTCACCAGCCACTGACAGACACATCATGGCTCTCTTCATCCTCATCCTCTTTTCCATATACACCCTGGCCAGGGGAGGGGGGGTAAACTCAGGGCAGTTGCATAGTTAACCTGTGGAACTCCTTGCAAGAGGATGTTGTGAAGGCCAAGACTATAACAGGGTTCAGAAAAGAACTAGATAAGTTTACGGTGGATAGATCCATCAAGGGCTCTTAGCCAGGGTGGGCAGGGATGGTGCCTGTAGCCTGTTTGCCAGAAGCTGGGAATGGGCAATAGGGGATGGATCACTTGATAATTTCCTGCTCTGTTCATTCCCTCTGGGGCACCTGGCACTGGCCACTGTCAGAAGACAGGAGGATACTGGGCTAGATGGACTTTGCGTCTGAACCAGTCTGGCCGTTCTTATGTCGCCCTTGGCGCAGCAGTGACACCAAGTGGCCAATCAGGGTAATACACAGAGTATCAGAGGGGTAGCCGTGTTAGTCTGGAACTGTAAAAGCAGCAAAGAATCCTGTGGCACCCTATAGACTAACAGACGTTTTGGAGCATGAGCTTTCGTGGGTGAATACCCACTTCTTCAGATGCATGTGAGTATGTTTCCCTTGGAGCAGCAGTGACACCTCCTGGTCATTCAAGGTAATGCACAGAAGGTGTTTCCCTTGATACAGCAGTGACGCCCAGTGGTCTGGTGGCATAATGCACAGCGTGTGTCTGTCCTCTACAAGCAGTGACACCCACGGACCAGTCACGGTAATGCACAGAGCGTATTTCCCACCAATCTGGGTAAGGCATAGAGCATGTTTCCCATGGAGCAGCAGTGACACCCAGTGACCAGCAGGGGTGGCATCAGACTGTTCTCCTTTAGTGGGGGACTCAGATGGGCTAGACAAAAAAAATTGGGGGGCTGTGCCCCCCATCACCTGGCCCCACCCTTCACGGGGGCCATGTCTCTGCTCCTTCTTAGTCAAAGGCCAGGCTCATCTCCTCTCCCCCTGGTTAGGGTTTACAGCAATACAAACTTTATTAAAATAAAATAGTAAACAGGGTTTACTTTAAATATTCTAAATCTGTCCAAATTTTAGTACTGAATCCAAAGTTTTCTTAAAGATCCCATCAGTAACCAAAACCTAAATGAAAATTGAAACCAAAAACAAGGCTTAATTTAAAACCCAAACATTAAGAAAAACTTTGTTTGTAAAATAAAAACTAACAAATGCTGTAAATTAATAATTTCAACATTTTATCAAAAAAATGTGCTATAGCAGGATGATAAAATAACATCAAATAAATAAGCATGACCACTAAATCCTCCTATAAAGTAATTGAATCCTTGAATACTGGTCAAATCTGTATAAAATATGCAGAACTATGTCAAAACTGGTGTTGCAGGTCAGCCATTCAAATCCAGAAAATGTCAATTATAAGCTCCATTCCAACTAAAAAAACCAAAACAATCCAATAAACCAAAATGGTCACAGCCTGAAACAAACCTACACAGAAGCAAAATTAAACTATACCAACACAGGAACAAACGATGTAAATTTCTAATTCTAACTTCTTGTTTCTCCCAGGAGGAAGGTGTTTTGCACCCCAGTAACCAGGCTGTCACTGCAGCTTTCCTTTCACTAAATAAGATTTTTACCAAATATAAACTGCCGTCCAATTTCTCTAAGAGAAATTGAAATTGTATCTTTGTACTAATATCCCAAGTGTACAAGTCCATCCCCTCAGAGCAGCCCCACACCCTGACGCCAGGGGAGAATCCCAACTGGTTTGTGCATTTGTAACCCTGGGGCCTGAAGCTGATGAGAGAAAGGGAAATGAGCCATCTTGGAACTTTCCGATACCACCTGCGGGGAGCACAGGGATTTGACTGAGTTACATCGTGGCTAATTTTCACCTTGATCTCCGCCAGCAGGCTCCGCTGGAGAGCACGGGAGTGACTTGACCATGGCAGTACCCTATTTACATATTAAAAGCTGGCATTTTGGGGCCAATGGGGTGAAATGTGAGTACTTTTGGGGTTGGGACCCACATGAGAAGGGATGTGGACAAAGTGGAGAGAGTCCAGCAGAGGGCAATAA
>NW_022059800.1:44481-103339 GCF_007399415.2 Gopherus evgoodei | reverse complement strand
TGGTGTCAGTGGTCTCATGCAGGACCCCTTGCACACGTACTGGTGTCAGTGGTCTCACACACAGACCCTTGCACACGTACTGGTGTTAGTGGTCTCACACATGGCCCCTCCCACACGTACTGGTGTCAGTGGCCTCACGCAGGGCCCCTCACACATGTTCTGCTGTCAGTGGTCTCATGCACGCCCCCTCGCACACGTACTGGTGTCAGTGGTCTCATACATGCCCCCTCGCACACATACTGGTGTCAGTGGTCTCATGCAGGGCCCCTTGCACACATACTGGTGTCAGTGGTCTCACACACGGCCCCTCACACACGTACTGGTGTTAGTGGTCTCACACACGGCCCCTCCCACACGTACTGGTGTCAGTGGCCTCACGCAGGGCCCCTCACACATGTTCTGCTGTCAGTGGTCTCACGCACGCCCCCTTGCACATGTTCTGCTCTCAGTGGTCTCACGCATGCCACCTCGCACACGTACTGGTGTCAGTGGTGTCACGCATGGCCCCTTGCACACGTACTGGCATCAGTGGTCTCACGCACGCCCCCTCGCACATGTTCTGCTGTCAGTGGTCTCATGCATGCCCCCTCGCACATGTTCTGCTCTCAGTGGTCTCACGCATAGCCCCTCGCACACGTACTGGTGTCAGTGGTGTCACGCATGGCCCCTTGCACACGTACTGGTGTCAGTGGTCTCATACATGCCCCCTCGCACACATACTGGTGTCAGTGGTCTCATGCAGGGCCCCTTGCACACATACTGGTGTCAGTGGTCTCACACACGGCCCCTCACACACGTACTGGTGTTAGTGGTCTCACACACGGCCCCTCCCACACGTACTGGTGTCAGTGGCTTCACGCAGGGCCCCTCACACATGTTCTGCTGTCAGTGGTCTCACGCCGCCCCCTTGCACATGTTCTGCTCTCAGTGGTCTCACACACGCCACCTCGCACACGTACTGGTGTCAGTGGTGTCACGCACGCCCCCTCGCACATGTTCTGCTCTCAGTGGTCTCACGCACACCCCTCGCACACGTACTGGTGTCAGTGGTCTCACGCATAGCCCCTCACACACGTACTGGTGTCAGTGTTCTCACGCACAGCCCCTCGCACACGTACTGGTGTCAGTGGCCTCACGCAGGGCCCCTCACACATGTTCTGCTGTCAGTGGTCTCACGCACGCCACCTCGCACACGTACTGGTGTCAGTGGTGTCACGCACGGCCCCTTGCACACGTACTGGCATCAGTGGTCTCACGCACGCCCCCTCGCACATGTTCTGCTCTCAGTGGTCTCACGCACACCCCCTCGCACACGTACTGGTGTCAGTGGTCTCACGCATAGCCCCTCGCACACGTACTGGTGTCAGTGGTCTCACGCACACCCCCTCGCACACGTACTGGTGTCAGTGGTCTCACACACGGCCCCTTCCACACGTACTGGTGTCAGTGGTCTCACACACGGCCCCTTCCACACGTACTGGTGTCAGTGGTCTCACGCACGGCCCCTCACACACGTACTGGTGTCAGTGGTCTCACGCACGGCCCCTCACACACGTACTGGTGTCAGTGGTCTCGTACTGGCTGTCGCGCTGCAGTTCGAAGATTTCGACCTCCACGCGGGCCTTAGCCGGCACCTCGATGATGCTGTTGATCTGCTCCCGGGCCAGGGCCAGGGCCAGCCGCTCCCCGCGCCCACATACCGTCTGATCGTCCAGGATCGCAGCTGGGGGGCACAGAGCCAGGGGGCACATGGGTCCAGAGACACCACCCACACCCCTCCCCCACCACTGAGCTCCCCCCATCCTCAGCCACCTCCCATGGCCCCCCACCCATCCACGGCCCCTCACTCCCGACCCGCAGCCCCTACCCCCCAGCCCTGGGCTTCCGCCCCTCGCTCTGCCGGTGCCCCTCACTCCTGACCTTCAGTCCCTGCCCCCCAGCCCTGGACTTCCCCCCCACCGGCTCTGCTGGTGCCCCTCACTCCCGACCCGCAGACCCTACCCCCCAGCCCTGGGCTTCTGCCCCTCGCTCTGCCGGTGCCCCTCACTCCTGACCTTCAGTCCCTGCCCCCCAGCCCTGGACTTTCCCCCCACCGGCTCTGCTGGTGCCCCTCACTCCCGACCCGCAGCCCCTGCCCCGAGCCCCGGGCTCCCCCAGGTCTCCCGGTGCCCCTCACTCCCGACCCGCAGCCCCTGCCCCCAGCCCCGGGCTCCCCCAGGTCTGCCGGTGCCCCTCACTCCTGACCCGCAGCCCCTGCCCCCAGCCCCGGGCTCCCCCAGGTCTGCCGGTGCCCCTCACTCCCGACCCGCAGCCCCTGCCCCGAGCCCCGGGCTCCCCCAGGTCTGCCGGTGCCCCTCACTCCTGACCCGCAGCCCCTGCACCCAGCCCCGGGCTCCCCCAGGTCTGCCGGTGCCCCTCACTCCCAACCCGCAGCCCCTGCCCCCAGCCCCGGGCTCCCCCAGGTCTGCCGGTGCCCCTCACTCCCGACCCGCAGCCCCGGCACCCTGGGCTGCCTCACCCATGCGCAGTGACGACAGCACCTGCAGGCTCAGGCGGGCGAAGCCGACGATCAGCAGCAGCAGCGGCGCGGGCGACGTCGGCATCTTCCAGCCTCCTCATGGGGAACGTCGCCGCGGCCCCGCTGCCACCTGCGGGGGGGAGGGGGAGAGCCCAGGGGTGGGGCCTGGGGGAGTCACATGGCAGAGCACCCCCAGTGCCCCCCACAGCACCCCACTGACCCCGCCCACCGCGCCCCACTGACCCCGCCCACAGCCCCCTCTACTGACCCCGCCCACAGCACCCCTAGTGACCCCCACTGACCCCGCCCACACTGCCCCTCGTGACCTCCCCACGGCGCCCCAGTGACCCCCCAAAGTCCCCTCTACTGACCCCACCCACAGCGCCCGTAGTGACCCCCACTGACCCCGCCCACAGCCCCCTCTACTGACCCCCCCCACGGCGCCCCCCACTGACCCCGCTTACAGTGCCCCACTGACCCCGCCCACAGTTCCCTTTACTGACCCCACCCACAGTGCCCCCCACTGACTCCGCCCACAGCACCCCTAGTGACCCCCACTGACCCCGCCCACCGCGCCCCACTGACCTCGCCCACACTGCCCCTCGTGACCTCCCCACGGCGCCCCAGTGACCCCCCAAAGTCCCCTCTACTGACCCCGCCCACAGTTCCCTTTACTGACCCCACCCACAGCACCCCTAGTGACCCCCACTGACCCCGCCCACCGCGCCCCACTGACCTCGCCCACACTGCCCCTCATGACCCCCCCACGGCGCCCCAGTGACCCCCCCACGACGCTCCCCACCGTCCCCTCTACTGACCCCATGCACAGCGCCCCTAGTGACCCCCACAGCCCCCTTTACTGACCCCATCCACAGCGCCCCCTAGTGACCCCCCACAGTGCCCCAGTGACCCCCCCACAGCCCCCTTTACTGACCCCACCCACAGCGCCCCCTAGTGACCCCCCACAGCACCCCAGAGACCCCCCCACAGCTTCCTTTACTGACCCCACCCACAGCGCTCCTACTGACCCCCCGCCCCACAGCCCCCTCTACTGACCTGCCCACAGCGCCCCCTAGTGACCCCCCAGCCTCCTCTGACCTGACCCCGCCCCCTACTGACCCTGCTCAGAGCACCGCAGTGACCCCCCACAGCACCCCCTAGTGAGCCCCCACATCCCCCTCTACTGACCCTGCCCACAGTGCCCCTTAGTGACCCCCTGCCCCCATTGACACTGCCTCACAGCCCCTCCAGTGACCCTCCCGCCCCACAGGGCCCCCTAGTGACTCCTCCTCTGAATACTGTGGGGGAGCCTCAGTTTCTGGCCGACCCTCTGGCTCCTGGCAACTAATGGCCAGGCCCTTCCCCCTGCCAGGGGATGGATGCTAAAGGTGGGGGAGAACAAAGGGATCAGGTGACCTCCTGGCCCGGGAAAGGGGCTGAGCAGAGAGGAGGGGCTGGAGGGGTTGTTAGTCTGGAGCTGGCTGAGGGCAGACGTGGGGGTCTGGCTCACTGCCCCCCAGAATGGACCCGGCCGAGGGATCCGGTTCGCTGTACCTACAAGCTCTGTGTTAGATCCTGTTCCTGTCATCGAATAAACCTCTGTGTTACTGGCTGGCTGAGAGTCACGTCTGACTGCGAAATGGGGGTGCAGGACCCTGTGGCCCCCCAGGACCCCGCTGGGGTGGACTCGCTGTGGGAAGCACACGGAGGGCAGAGGATGCTGAATGCTCCAAGGAGAGACCCAGGAGGTGAAGCCGTGGGAGCTTCTTGCCCTGAACAAGTCTGCTCCAAGGGAGAGGAGGCTCCCCAAAGTCCTGCCTGGCTTGTGGGGAGCAGTTCCAGAGCATCGCCCGGTGACTCCGTGACACTCTGCCCCACAAACTGCTCTACTGACTCCCCAAGTCACAACACCCCCTAGTGACTGTGATGGAGCAGGGGCTGGCTGGGGGGGATGGGAGGGCCGGGGGTGACTTTAGGGGGGGACAGGATCTAAGCCTGTAACCTGAGCCAGGTAGGGGGAGGGGCTCAGCACCTGGGCCGGGAAGCTGGACAAAGGAATTGGCCGGCTGGAGGGGGGGCAGGTCAGTTTCGGTTTTGGGTTGGGTGAGGGGAATTCAGGGGATCCTATTCTGGGGTCCAAGCGCCCTGAACCTCCAGCAGGACTCGACTGAGGGGTCCTGGTTGGGCCCCCCGGCTCTGCTGTAACCTGTGTTCCTGTCGTCCAATAAACCACCTGTTTTACTGGCTGGCTGAGAGTCACTGTGAGTCCCAGGAAGAGGGGTGCAGGGCCGGACCCCCCCACACTCCGTGACAGTGATCCTCTGCCCCACAGCACCCCCTACGGAGCCCCCAGCCCACAACACCCCCTACTGACCCTGACCCACAGCGCCCTCTACTGACCCACCCCAGTGATCCCCCAACCCACAGTGCCCCCAGTGACCCCACCCACAGCACCCCCTAGTGACCCTCTGCCCCATAGCACTCCCTACTGACCCTCTGCCCCTATTGACCCCAACAGCACCCCCAGTGACCCTGCCCCACAGCGCCCCCTAGTGACCCCCTGCCCCACAGAGCCCTCTACGGACCCACCCCAGTGACCCCACCCACAGCACCCCCTAGTGACCATCTGCCCCACAGCGCCCTCTACTGACCCCACCCCAGTGATCCCCCAACCCACAGTGCCCCCTAGTGACCCCACCCATAGCCCCCTCTACTGACCCCACCCCACAGCATGCCCTAGTGACCCTCTGCCCCTATTGACCCCAACAGCACCCCCAGTGACCCTGCCCCACAGCACCCCCTAGTGACCCCCTGCCCCATAGAGCCCTCTACTGACTCCACCCCAGTGACCCCCCAACCCACAGTGCCCCCTAGTGACCCTCTTCCCCACAGCGCCCCTTGTTTGCATGCACAGGGGGTGGGACTCAGTGTCCCCAGGTGTTACTGGTTAACGAGGGGAGGGGAGAGGGAGTTTGTTGGGACACAGGACCGGAGAGGGAACTCGGGACCCCGGCCGATGGCCTGCAGGATGGAGACCCCAGTGACTGGTGACCTGGTGACCCGGAGACCCAGCTCAGGAGTCACAGCCGGGTCTGGCCAGTGGGGGACAATGGGCTGTGGGGAGAGGACCCCGGTGACCTGACCAGCCGGCTCCAGCCAGAGGGGCCAGAGGAGACCCAGGGGACCCAGTTTATGACCCTGTTTCCCTGGAGAGAAGCCAGTGGACAGAGGGGGCTTGGGGCCGGGGATATCGGAGGCCCAGCTGAAAAGCAGGGGGGCTCAGGGCTGGAGAGGGGGAGCAGGCAGAGCCCCCCTGGCTGCAGGGAGACTGGGATGTGCTGGGCTGAGGGAGGCCAGGCCTGAGGCTGGAGACTTTCCTGTGCTGGGTTCAACTCTCAATAAACCTCCTGTGTTACGCTGGGGGAGAGTCACCCCGGGCTAGAGAACAGGGCGGTGGGGGGGATCGTCCCCTTCGGGGGGTGAGGAGGCCCCAGGGCCCCAGAGCGAGGGGACTCCCTGGGGGGCCCACGGCAGAGACGGACGTGCTGAGGCTCAGAGAGGTGCGGCTCCAGGAGGTGGAGGGGCCTGACCCCCAGAGAGAGTGGCCCCCCGAGAAGGGCTGTCACACTGAAAGGGGCACCCCCCCCACGGGGCCAGGCGTGGGAATGACCTGGGAGTCCATGACACGCCTCTTACTGACCCCCTGCCCCACAGCACCCCCTGCTCACCTTCTTGCCCCACAGCGCCCCCTACTGAGCCTCCTGCCCTGCTTCCTGCCCCACAGCGCCCCCTACTCACCCCCCTTGCCCCAGAGTGCCCCCTACTGACCCTGCCCCACAGCGCCCCCTACTGAGCCTCCTGCCCCACTGTGCCCCTGGCCAAGGTGACTCCTGGTGGCAGTGTGGGGGAGGGGTCTCGCAGCATCTGGCATCGCCCCCCCCCCCACACCGCTCCCCGTTTGTGCCGAGTCAGCAGCTCGCCGCGTCCTCACCTTGAGCAGCGACATGGCTTCCCGCAGCCTGGCTGGGCACTGCTGGAGGGAAGCTCGCAGCACCAGGGGCCCCAGGGAGGGGGCATCTCAGTGCCATGGGAGGGGGCAGCTGGGATATAGTCAGTTGCATGGGGACGAGGCAGTGTCCAGTGCTGGGTTCCCAGGGGGATTGGGAGGGTGGGGACGTGTCTCAGTGTTGGGGTTCCTGGGGGGGGATTTGGGGGGGAAGGGGCCATGTCCAGTGCTGGGAATTTGGGGGGGGACAGGGCCATGTCCAGTGCTGCGGTCTCCGGGGTGGGATTCGGGGGGGACAGGGCCATGTCTTGGTGCTGGGAATTTGGGGGGGACAGGGCCATGTCCAGTGCTGGGGTCCCCAGGGGGGATTCGTGGGGGACAGGGCCATGTCTTGGTGCTGGGAATTTGGGGGGGACAGGGCCATGTCCAGTGCTGGGGTCCCCGAGGGAGGATTCGGGGGGGACAGGGCCATGTCTTGGTGCTGGGAATTGGGGGGGGGACAGGGCCATGTCCAGTGCTGCGGTCCCCGGGGGGGGGATTCGGGGGGGGACAGGGCCATGTCTTGGTGCTGGGAATTTGGGGAGGACAGGGCCATGTCTTGGTGCTGGGAATTTGGGGGGGACAGGGCCATGTCCAGTGCTGGGGTCCCCGGAGGATTCGGGGGGGACAGGGCCATGTCTTGGTGCTGGGAATTTGGGGGGGGACAGCGCCATGTCCAGTGCTGCGGTCCCCGGGGGGGGATTCGGGGGGGGACAGGGCCATGTCTTGGTGCTGGGAATTTGGGGGGGGACAGGGCCATGTCCAGTGCTGCGGTCTCCGGGGGGGACAGGGCCATGTCTTGGTGCTGGGAATTTGGGGGGGACGGGGCTGTGTCTTGGTGCCAGGGTTCCTAGGGGGAATTTGGGGGACAGGATCGTGTCTGGGTGCTGGGGTTCCCGGGGGGGATTTGAGGGGCTGGGGCGATGGGATGGAGCCAATCACCCATCCGTCCATGGTCCAGGAAGGGGGGGGGAATGGGAATCCAAGGCAGTCCGTGACCCTTGAAGCCCCACCAGCTGCATGGGGGAGGGGAGGGAGAAGGGGGCGGGGTCTCAGATAGCGTTGCCTGGAGACACAAGCTTCCTTCCTAGCCGTGTCCTGTTGCCCAGCAACAGCTACCGGCTGCCACAAAAGAGTATCTACATCTGAGCAGGGAGACGGGGCTGTGAGCTTCCCCACAGCAGTGCCCCGAGCCAGGCCCCTGGTGCTGTGAGCTTCCCCACAGCAGTGCCCCCAGCCGGGCCCCTGGTGCTGTGAGCTTCCCCACAGCAGTGCCCCCAGCCGGGCCCCTGGTGCTGTGAGCTTCCCCACAGCAGTGCCCTGAGCCAGGCCCCCTGGTGCTGTGAGCTTCCCCACAGCAGTGCCCTGAGCCAGGCCCCCTGGTGCTGTGAGCTTCCCCACAGAAGTGCCCCCAGCCAGGACCCTGGTGCTGTGAGCTTCCGCACAGCTGTGCCCTGAGCCAGGCCCCTGGTGCTGTGAGCTTCCCCACAGCAGTGCCTCCAGCCGGGACCCTGGTGCTGTGAGCTTCCCCACAGCAGTGTCCCAAGCTAGGACCCTGGTGCTGCGAGCTTCCCCCAGCAGTGCCCTCACTTTGGGATCCTGGTGCTGCAAACTTCCACCAGCAGTGCCCCCAGCCAGGGCCCCTGGTGCTGTGAGCTTCCCCCCAGCAACGCCCCCAGACCAGGACCCTGGCACCATGAGCTTCCCCACAGCAGTGCCCCCAGATGGGGACTCTGATGCTGTGAGCTTCACCCCAGCAGTGCCCTCAGCAGTTAACTCACCCCTTGAACCCTCAGCACTGAGACATGGCCCCTGCTATAAGGCAGCCCCAAGGAACTGCCACTCTGGAGAGACAGCCCCGTCCCCCCCCCACACTGCATCCCAGCCCCTGCCAAAAAAACCCAGCACCCAGACAGGGCCACCCAGAGGATTCTGGGGGCCTGGGGCCCTCGGCGGCAGGTGGCTCTGGTGGACCTCCCACCAGAGCCGCGGGACTGGCAAGCGGCAGGGCGCCCTCTGTGCGGCAAAACCCTGTTCGGCGATGGGGGGCCCTTCCGTTCCGGGACCCGCCGCCAAAGTGCCCCAAAGGCCTGCGGCGGGGGCCCCCCACCAGCGAATTACCGCTGAAGCGGGACCTGCCGCCTAAGTGCAGCCCGCTCTTCGGCGGTAATTTGGGGCGGGTCCCGGATTGGAAGGGCCCCCTGCCACCGAATTACCGCCGAAGACCAGACCGGGTTGCACTTCGGCGGCAGGTCCCGCTTCGGCGGTAATTCTCTGGCGGGGGGTCCTTCTGCCGGCGAAGACCGGGAGCAGAAGAAGCTCCGGGGCCCGGCCCCACAAGAGTTTTCCGGGCCCCCCAGAGCGAATGAAGGACCCCGCTCTAGGGGTCCCGAAAAACTCTAGTGGGGGCACCTGCGGAGCCTGGGGCAAATTGCCCCTCTTGCCCCCCCCCGGGCGGCGCTGCACCTAGACCCGGCCATGCCTCTCCTCCGCAGAGGCCAGCTCCTGGGTTGGCAGGAGCCCCAGGCCCCAGCCCGGCCTGGCCAGCGACTCAGCGCCGAGTCCTCCTGCCCAGGCCGCGCCAGGGAGCTGGGGGGGGGCACCGCTGTGCTCCCTGCAGCTGCGGGTGAGCGGCCTCGAACCCAGGGCTCGGAGGCGGGGGGCTGCCAGGGGCCTGGGGCCTCCGGGAGGAGGGTTTGAGCGCTGGGAGCTGCTGAGAGGGGGGCTGTGAGATGGGGGCACATGGGGGACCCAGGGCGGGGTGAGCATACAGACACCCCCTCCCCCCAGTGGCCAAGGGGGGCCGGCTGGAGCCTGGGGGGGGGATGCCGCTGAGACCCGGCAAACTCGGTTCACACAAGGACCCACTGAGCAGCGAGAGCGTCACAGAGCTCACCCCCCCCAGCGGAGACAGGCCCCTGCCCCATTCCCTGCCCCCCTGAGCCAGCCAGTCCCTCCCCCCGGGCCGGGTGGGAGCCGACACCCCCCCAGCGGAGACAGGCCCCTGCCCCATTCCCTGCCCCCCTGAGCCAGCCAGTCCCTCCCCCCGGGCCGGGTGGGAGCCGACCCCCCCCCAGCGGGGACAGGCCCCTGCCCCATTCCCTGCCCCCCTGAGCCAGCCAGTCCCTCCCCCCGGGCCGGGTGGGAGCCGACACCCCCCCAGCGGGGACAGGCCCCTGCCCCATTCCCTGCCCCCCTGAGCCAGCCAGTCCCTCCCCCCGGGCCGGGTGGGAGCCGACACCCCCCCAGCGGGGACAGGCCCCTGCCCCATTCCCTGCCCCCCTGAGCCAGCCAGTCCCTCCCCCCGGGCCGGGTGGGAGCCGACACCCCCCCCGCGGGGACAGGCCCCTGCCCCATTCCCTGCCCCCCTGAGCCAGCCAGTCCCTCCCCCCGGGCCGGGTGGGAGCCGACACCCCCCCAGCGGGGACAGGCCCCTGCCCCATTCCCTGCCCCCCTGAGCCAGCCAGTCCCTCCCCCCGGGCCGGGTGGGAGCCGACACCCCCCCAGCGGGGACAGGCCCCTGCCCCATTCCCTGCCCCCCTGAGCCAGCCAGTCCCTCCCCCCGGGGCCGGGTGGGAGCCGACACCCCCCCCAGCGGAGACAGGCCCCTGCCCCATTCCCTGCCCCCCTGAGCCAGCCAGTCCCTCCCCCCGGGCCGGGTGGGAGCCGACACCCCCCCAGCGGGGACAGGCCCCTGCCCCATTCCCTGCCCCCCTGAGCCAGCCAGTCCCTCCCCCCGGGCCGGGTGGGAGCCGACACCCCCCCAGCGGGGACAGGCCCCTGCCCCATTCCCTGCCCCCCTGAGCCAGCCAGTCCCTCCCCCCGGGCCGGGTGGGAGCCGACACCCCCCCCAGCGGGGACATGCCCCTGCCCCATTCCCTGCCCCCCTGAGCCAGCCAGTCCCTCCCCCCGGGCCGGGTGGGAGCCGACACCCCCCCCCCAGCGGAGACAGGCCCCTGCCCCATTCCCTGCCCCCCTGAGCCAGCCAGTCCCTCCCCCCGGGCCGGATCGGGGCCGGGGCCCCCCACCTGCTTCGTGTGCTCAGCCCTGGGTTTGGGGCTAACGGGGGGGCACCGGGGTCCCCCCAGCGGAAGGGGGCGATGGAGACAGGCCGGGGGAGGGGTCGGGCCGAGCTGGAGGCGCCGAGAACGGAGCAGAGAGAAAAGGGGGCGCCGGGGGGGCTGCAGGGTGTGTGGGGGGGGCGCAGGATACAGCCAGGGCCAGACGGGCCCAGCCTCGCGGTCTCTGCCCCTTGTCTCCCGCCCCCCACCCCCGCCAGAGGCCAGACAGGGTTCCCCTCCCCCAGCTCCCCCGCACCCCAATCCCCCCATTCCGCCCCCGGCCTCACATACGCGTGCGCAGAGCTTCGGCACGGGCCACGCCAAAGTGCGGGGAGGGGCACGGAGCTGCCCCCCCGGCGCCCCCAAACAGGCAGGAAAGTAGAGACTTACGGAATCCGTGATCGGTGCGGGGGCCCCCCGCTCTGGCTGCCTGCGGCCCCCCCCGGCTCGGGGTGGAGCCCCCCTGCCCGCTCGGGGCCCCCCAAGTCCGCAATCCGGGCAGCGGCGAGACGTGCGGGGGGCGCAGTGAGGGGGACTCAGGCGTCAGCGCCCCTCATTTTGCGGGGGGGGGTGAGAACTGCCGGTAGAAGAGAAAACGCCCCATGTCCGTCTGTCTGTCCGGGGGGGCTGCCCCAAATCTCCCTCGACCGCAGCCCCAGCTCGCCCTCCTGGGGGGGCGCCAGACCCCCCCGGATCGCAGCCCTGGCCTTGATCTCCGGGAGGGGAGGGTTCAAATCCCGATTTTCCGCCGGGGGGGCGACGCAGAGGATGCGGGGGGAGCGGGGGGGGGCGCTTCAGGAGCCCTCAATCAGCCGAGGCCGGCGCATCGCGGCGACGGTGGGGGGGGCGGAGATGGAGGGGGGCGGGGAAAGGGGAGGGGGCGGGGATGGAGAAAAGGGGGGATGGGGGCGGCCGGACCCTCCGTCGGGGGCGGGGTCTTACGGCCTGGTGGGGGATGAGGGGGTGGAGAGACCCCCCCTTTGCATGGGGTCGTGGGGCGGCCGGGGGCTGCTGGGAGGACGTGGGGGCGGCTGGGGTCTGGGGGGGCTCAGGGAGGGCTCTAAGGGGCGGCTGGCGGCGGGGGGGTCTCTGGGGGGGGTCTCCTCATTGAGATTCGCTGCGGCGCTCGCAGGCGCGAGCTGAATCCTGATGAGGCCCCGCAGCGCCCCGACCCGGCCCGGCCCGGCCCGGCCCAGCGGGGGGGGGGGGGGGGGGGGGGTTCTCTGGGAGTCGCTGAAGACTTGACGGGAGAGGGGCGGGAAATGGCTTCAGTCACCACTAGCTCCCCTCAGGCAGGCAGGACAAAGGGAAATAGGGGCACTGCTGGGGGAAGCTCGCAGCACCAGGGGCCCCGGCTGGGCACTGCTGGGGGAAGCTCGCAGCGTCAGGGGCCTGGCTGGGGGCACTGCTGGGGAAAGCTCGCAGCACCAGAGGCCCCATCTGGGCACTGCTGGGGGAAGCTCGCAGCACCTGGGGCCCCATCTGGGCACTGCCGTGGGGAAGCTCGCAGCACCTGGGGCCCCGGCTGGGCACTGCTGTGAGGAAGCTTGCAGCACCAGGGCACTGCTGGGAGGAAGCTCGCAGTGCCAGGTCCTGGCTGGGCACTGCTGTGGGGAAGCTTGCAGCACCAGGGCACTGCTGTGGGGAAGCTCGCAGCATCTGGGGCCCCGGGTGGGCACTGCTGTGGGGAAGCTCACAGCGCCTGGGGCCCCGGCTGGGCACTGCTGTGGGGAAGCTCGCAGTGCCTGGGGCCCCGGCTGGACACTGCTGGGGGAAGCTCAATACATTGAAATCCAAGACCAGCAGCAGGAATGTGGGATGAGGGCCTTGGGGTGCAGCTCCCGTGGGGGGTTGGGGGGGGCTGTTCTTGCTCAGAGCCACCCAGACAGACAGGGACGGACAGACGTGCCCGAGACCAACTGGAGAGGGACAGGGAGTGGGGGCTGGTGGGTTAGAGCTGGTAGGGGGCCTGGGAGCCAGGACTCCTGGGTTCTCTCCCCAGCTCTGGGAGGGGAGTGGGGGCTGGTGGTTAGAGCAGAGGGCCTGGGAGCCAGGACTCCTGGGTTCTCTCCCCAGCTCTGCGAGGGGAGTGGGGGCTGGTGGTTAGAGCAGAGGGCCTGGGAGCCAGGACTCCTGGGTTCTCTTCCCAGCTCTGCGAGGGGAGTGGGGCCTGGGAACCAGGATTCCTGGGTTCTTTCTGGGGGGTCTGGCCCATTCTCCCCAGGGCACAGCTGGAGCTGGCAACAGGGGATCCGCCACCTGCCTCCTTTCTAGCCCAGGCTCCACCAGGCCTGCACCCAACAGCTCTTTGGCAACTGCGCAAGAGAAGTGGAGGGCAAAATGTGAGGATGCAGCCACCTCTGGGGCGGGGCGCAAGGGCTGGTTATACAGGGACCCTTCACTTGGCACTGGGATGCAGGCACCTCTGGGGTGGGACACGGGCTGTTTAGTACCTAGCCCATGCAGCAGTTGGGGACAAGAAGTGAGGGGGACTCAGTCCCCTGCTGGAGTCTAGTGGGGAGGGAGGGGGCAGATGGAAAGACCAGGGGGGGACCAGGCCTGGGTGCCAGGTCAGCTCCTGAACCTTGGGCTCAGGAGCCTGGTTTGGGGGCTCCTCCGACACACTGGGGGGATGGTCAGTGGGTGAGACCTGGGAGCTGTCATGTGGGGGGCACTCGCACAAGAGCCCCCAGCAACTCCAGGGGCTGGCACCGGGGGCCCCAAGCAGGGGCAGGGAGGGGTGTCAGGGAGTGTGGGGGAGTCAGGGCCCTGCACCCCGGGGTTCCCCAGGACTCTCAGCCAGCCGGGAGGGAGGGGGCACGGAGCGGAGAAAGGCGCTTGTTACCTGGATGGAGGGGGGGACAGGCTGCTGCGGGGCCCCCCCAGTCCCGTCTGTCAGGGAGTGTGGGGGAGTCAGGGCCCTGCACCCCGGGGTTCCCGGGACTCTCAGCCAGCCGGGAAAGCAGAAGGTTTATTCAGACGACAGGAACACAGGCCAGGACGGGTCTTGCAGGCACAGACAACAGGATCCTCCCCAGTTGGGTCCAGCTTGGGGTCCCAGGGGCACCACAGCCCCCTTGGGGGGTCAGAGCCCTGTCTGGGCTCCCTCCATTCCCCAGCCAGCTCCTGAAACCCCCTCCCCCCCAGCGTCTCCTCCCCCCCCTTTGTCCAGCTTCCCAGGCAGAGGTGTCCCCTGGCCTCTCCCCCCTCCCTGGGTTCTCACGTCACCTGCTCAGGTCCCCTCCCTCCGGCCAGTCTCCCGTCCCCCAACGCAGCTCGTCCTCCCAGGCCAACCCCCCCCACTCAGCACTCACAGCCCCCACTAAGAACAGGCCCAGTTCCTCACAAGGGGATCTCCCCTCTGGGCTCGGCCTGGGGTGGGCCCCGCGCTCCCTGTGCCCCCTATGCCTGGAGCTGGGCCCCGCACTCCCCCGCTCCCTGTGCCCCCCATGCCCGGAGCTGGGCCCCACGCTCCCCCGCTCCCCGTGCCCCCCACGCCCGGAGCTGGGCCCCGCGCTCCCCGCCAGCTGGTGATATGCTGGGGTGGGGCCAGAGCAGAGCCCCATGGACCATTCGAGGGTTCAGAGCCCTGCCCCAGGGCCGCCAGGAGCTCTCACCTCTCAGTAAGCCAGGGAGGGTCGGGGGCACTCAGCCCCGGGGTCGGGGGCTCTCTGCTCCAGCAGCGAAAGGCCGGATGCGTCCCCGGCCAGGAGAGGGAGCGGGACCCAGTTGGATGGGGCACTGGGGGGAGAACGGCCCCTTGGAGCCGCGGGCCCCCATCCCTGACTGTGTGATCTGCTCCAGGGGCCAGAGCCTGTCTGGGCGACCACACGAGATGTTCCCGGGGCGCAGGGGGGGCTCCGGCCCGGGCGACCGGACGAGATGTTCCCAGGCGGGGGGGCTCCGGAGAAGATGTTCCGGGGGGCAGAGGGGCGGCTCCAGCCTGGGCGACCGGGTGAGATGTTTGGGGGGGGGGGGTGGCCTCCCGCCTAGGACCTGGAGCCGAGCATCTGACTGTTCAGGTCAATGGCCAAACAGAGAGATCTGGGAAACCAGCCAGGACAGGAATTTCAGGGTTTCCCCAGAACCCAGAGAGAAGATTCCCTGGGTCCAGACCAGACAGTTCAAATGGACATTGCCAGGGGGAGGGGGAGAGACTCTTTTCCAGCCGACGTCATTTGCCAAAATCCCCCCAGAGGTGCAAATAGTCTTAGGGCCCAAAAAATGCATTTAGGTGAATTTACTATAAATGTTCTGCTCCCGTTATAACCCGAGTGTGTGCAAGGGCGTGTGCACAACTCAATGCCCCTGCCCCAGCATGTCAGGGCATCAGGGCATGTGCATGTCTCCCCCCCTGGGCATTCCTGGCGGGGGGGGGCCCTGTCACGGACTCATAGATTGGGCCCACGCATGGCCCCGTGCGGTCCGGGGGGGGGGCGTTCAGTACAACAGCCCTTCTCGGGGATCCACTCTCTCTGGGGGTCAGGCCCCTCCACCTCCTGGAGCCGCACCTCTCTGAGCCTTAGCACGTCCGTCTCTGCCGTGGGCCCCCCAGGGAGTCCCCTCGCTCTGGGCCCTGGGGCCTCCTCACCCCCGAAGGGGACAATCCCCCCCACCCCCACCCTGCTCTCTAGCCTGGAGCGACTCTCCCCCAGCGTAACACAGGAGGTTTATTGAGAGTTGAACCCAGCACAGGAAACTCTCAGGGCCTCAGGCCTGGCCTCCCTCAGCCCAGCACATCCCAGTCCCCCTGCAGCCAGGGGGGGCTCTGCCTGCTCCCCCCTCCAGCCCTGAGCCCCCCTGCTTCCCAGCTGGGCCTCCGATACCCCCGGCCCCAAGCCCCCTCTGTCCATTGGCTTCTCTCCAGGGAAACAGGGTCATAAATCAGGTCCCCATGGCCTCCTCTAGCCCCTCTGGCTGGAGCCGGCTGGTCAGGTCACCGGGATCCTCTCCCCGCAGCCCATTGTCCTCACTGGCCAGAACCGGCTGTGACTCCTGAGCCGGGTCTCTGGGTCACCAGGTCACCAGGCGCTGGGGTCTCCATCCTCCAGGCCATCGGGCCGGGGTCCCGAGTTCCCTCTCCGGTCCTGTGTCCCAACAAACTCCCTCTCCCCTCCCCTCGTTAACCAGTAACACCCGGGGACACTGAGTCCCAGCCCCTGGAAAACACAGAAAACCCAAGAAACCCCCCACTTGGTCACAGCCCCCTCCATGCAGAAGCCGCTGGGGCAAATGTCTCTGTTCCAGCCCAGAAATGGCTGCCCCCTGCCCTGCCCCCATCTGGTGCCCCTTCAGCTAGAAAAATGGGGTGTCACTGTATCAAGGTCCCCCCAGTTATGACTCATTGGCTTAGAAGCCTCGTGCAAATCCTTATGTGAGCCCCATGCTATGGAGAGGGCTAGGTTGTATTGTGTGTGCACATCGCATTAGCACATTTGCTAGGGGATTGTGCATTGCACTAGTGTGTGCACAAAGGGTGAGGATATGTTGTGCACAGGAGTCACAGTAGCATGTTTGCAGCAGCCAGATGTTGTGTATGTTGCACTAGTATGTGTCCAGCAGGCTGTAGAAGTGTGCAGTGCACAAGTGTGTGTGAAGCAGGCTGAGTGTGCACACATTGCACTAGCTTGTGCAGCAGGCCAGGTCTGTATGCATTGCACCAGCAAGTGTGCAGCAGACTGAAGTTGTGCAATTGCACGAGTGCATGTGCAATGGGCTGGGGTGTGCACATGTGGGTGTGTACTGCACTAGCAGATGTGCAGCTGGCAGGGGAAGGGGGCAGCTATCAGTGAACAGGAGAGGTGGGGATATTGGTAAGCGTGTAAGAGCAGGCACAATGCTGGCACACAGGTGTGCCCCACCACTAGCCGTGCAGGTGAGCATGTGGCTGGGGGGCAAGGGGGCACATGGAGCCAGGCGGGGGGCACTGCAGAGCCAGGCCCCTGAACTAACACAGGCAGAGCTGGAGCAGGTCCCTCCCCACAGCCACCCCTTGGCCAGCAGCTATGCCGGTGAATCCCCCACACCCACACCTCAGCCCCAGTCAGAGTGTGGCGAGCAGCCCTGGGAGTGTCAGACCTTCGGGTGCTCCCCCACCAAGCCCTCAGCCCCCCGGTTCGGTGCCCACACAGGCAGAGGGAGCCTGGGGAAGGCCCGGGGGGCAGGATAGAGGTTGCCACGGGGGGGTCAGTGGGAAAGATATAGTGACAACTGGGCAGTTGGTGTTGTGTCACCACAGGGTGTGTTAGCCACTGATGCATCACACTGCCGCTATCTGAGAGTGTCATGTCACCACAGGGTGTGTTAGTGGGAAAGAGAGTTAGTGACAGCTGGATGGCAGGTGTTGTATCTCCGAGGGTTGTGTCACCACGTGAGATGGTTAGTGACAGCTGGGCACCAGGTGTTGTGTCACCGTGGGGAGTGTTAGCAGCAGTGGCTGAGAGTGTCAGGGTGTCATGTCACTGCAGGGTGTGTTAGTGGGAAAGACAGTTAGTGACAGCTGGGCACTGAGTGTTGTGTCTCTGAGGGTTGTGTCACCACGTGAGATGGTTAGTGACAGCTGGTGGCGAGTGTTGTCAATGTGGGGTGTGTTAAATGTCCACTGACATCACACTGCTGCTGAATGAGGATGTTGTGTCACCGCTGGTTGCATTAGTGTGCACATGGTTAGTGACAGCTGGGTGGCGGGTGTTGTCACCGCGGGGGGTGTTAGCAGCAGTGTGATGCATCGGTGGATATCGCAGAGCGTCAGGGTGTTGTGTCACCGCGGGTTGTCAGCCTGTGAGATGGTGACAGCTGGGCGGCAGGTGTTGTCACGGCGGGTTGTCAGCCTGTGAGATAGTGACAGCTGGGTGGCGGGTGTTGTCACCGCGGGGGGTGTTAGCAGCAGTGTGATGCATCAGTGGATATCGCAGAGCGTCAGGGTGTTGTGTCACCGCGGGTTGTCAGCCTGTGAGATGGTGACCGCTGGGCGGCGGGTGTTGTCACCGCAGGGGGTGTTAGCGGCAGTGTGATGCATCAGTGGATATCGCAGAGCGTCAGGGTGTTGTGTCACCGCGGGTTGTCAGCCTGTGAGATGGTGACAGCTGGGCGGCGGGTGTTGTCACCGCGGGGGTGTTAGCGGCAGTGTGATGCATCAGTGGATATCGCAGAGCGTCAGGGTGTTGTGTCACCGCGGGTTGTCAGCCTGTGAGATGGTGACAGCTGGGTGGCGGGTGTTGTCACCGCGGGTTGTCAGCCTGTGAGATGGTGACAGGTGGGCGGCGGGTGTTGTCACCGCGGGGGTGTTAGCGGCAGTGTGATGCATCAGTGGATATCGCAGAGCGTCAGGGTGTTGTGTCACCGCGGGTTGTCAGCCTGTGAGATGGTGACAGCTGGGCGGCGGGTGTTGTCACCGCGGGGGTGTTAGCGGCAGTGTGATGCATCAGTGGATATCGCAGAGCGTCAGGGTGTTGTGTCACCGCGGGTTGTCAGCCTGTGAGATGGTGACAGCTGGGCGGCGGGTGTTGTCACCGCGGGGGGTGTTAGCGGCAGTGTGATGCATCAGTGGATATCGCAGAGCGTCAGGGTGTTGTGTCACCGCGGGTTGTCAGCCTGTGAGATGGTGACAGCTGGGTGGCGGGTGTTGTCACCGCGGGTTGTCAGCCTGTGAGATGGTGACAGGTGGGCGGCGGGTGTTGTCACCGCGGGGGTGTTAGCGGCAGTGTGATGCATCAGTGGATATCGCAGAGCGTCAGGGTGTTGTGTCACCGCGGGTTGTCAGCCTGTGAGATGGTGACAGCTGGGTGGCGGGTGTTGTCACCGCGGGTTGTCAGCCTGTGAGATGGTGACAGGTGGGCGGCGGGTGTTGTCACCGCGGGGGTGTTAGCGGCAGTGTGATGCATCAGTGGATATCGCAGAGCGTCAGGGTGTTTGTCACCGCGGGTTGTCAGCCTGTGAGATAGTGACAGCTGGGCGGCGGGTGTTGTCACCGCGGGGGGTGTTAGCGGCAGTGTGATGCATCAGTGGATATCGCAGAGCGTCAGGGTGTTGTGTCACCGCGGGTTGTCAGCCTGTGAGATGGGGACAGCTGGGTGGCGGGTGTTGTCACCGCGGGTTGTCAGCCTGTGAGATGGTGACCGCTGGGCGGCGGGTGTTGTCACCGCAGGGGGTGTTAGCGGCAGTATGATGCATCAGTGGATATCACAGAGCGTCAGGGTGTTGTGTCACCGTGGGTTGTCAGCCTGTGAGATGGTGACAGCTGGGCGGCGGGTGTTGTCACCGCGGGGGGTGTTAGCGGCAGTGTAATGCATCAGTGGATATCACAGAGCGTCAGGGTGTTGTGTCACCGTGGGTTGTCAGCCTGTGAGATGGTGACAGCTGGGAGGCGGGTGTTGTCACCGCGGGGGGTGTTAGCGGCAGCATGATGCATCAGTGGATATCGCAGAGCATCAGGGTGTTGTGTCACCGCGGGTTGTCAGCCTGTGAGATAGTGACAGCTGGGCGGCGGGTGTTGTCACCGCAGGGGGTGTTAGCGGCAGTGTGATGCATCAGTGGATATCGCAGAGCGTCAGGGTGTTGTGTCACCGTGGGTTGTCAGCCTGTGAGATGGTGACAGCTGGGCGGCGGGTGTTGTCACCGCGGGGGGTGTTAGCGGCAGTGTGATGCATCAGTGGATATCGCAGAGCGTCAGGGTGTTTGTCACCGCGGGTTGTCAGCCTGTGAGATGGTGACAGGTGGGCGGCGGGTGTTGTCACCGCGGGGGGTGTTAGCGGCAGTGTGATGCATCAGTGGATATCGCAGAGCGTCAGGGTGTTTGTCACCGCGGGTTGTCAGCCTGTGAGATGGTGACAGGTGGGCGGCGGGTGTTGTCACCGCAGGGGGTGTTAGCGGCAGTGTGATGCATCAGTGGATATCGCAGAGCGTCAGGGTGTTTGTCACCGCGGGTTGTCAGCCTGTGAGATGGTGACAGCTGGGCGGTGGGTGTTGTGTCATCACAGGAGGCGTGTGCAGCGCGGGGGGTGTGGGGGGAGCCCCACTGTACAAGATCCCTCCCAGGCCTGGGAAATGGCCCCCTGCCAGGACACTCACCTCCCCCTCATACACCTGTCCAGGTGGGGAAAGGGGGAGGGACACAGCACAGGTGGGGGCGGGGAAGCAGGTAGGGAATGAACTAGTGCCCCCCACTCCCTCCTCCTGCCCCATCCCGGCCAGCGTGGAACAGCCCCACCCGGTGGCCACAGGAGGGACAGCGTGGGGGGACAGGCAGACACAGGGAGACTGCCGGGGTCTAGCTGGTAGAGAGGGGCTGGGGCCCGTTGTTCCGGCCAAGGCCATGGGTCGTGCGTCTCTGCGGCTGGGGGGGACCCGTGCCTGATCAGCAGCAGGGGAGCTGGGAACAAGGGCGTTACAAAGCTGTAAGGGGCTGCGGGCGCATCGTGGGGGGGGGGGAAGGGGGGATTGCTCAGCTCTGGGACTCAGGAAACTCAGACAGGTCTGGGCTAGAGTTTGCCAGGCACCTCGGTCGAGGGTCTGGAACGGGGACAGCGGCATCGCGTTGGCCTCTCTCCTCCCGCCTGCGCTGGACACAACAGGGGCCGCGGAGCCTGGGCCCCGGCTGAAGGGGGAACCGGCCCATCCAGCGGGGTGAGAAACCGGCTCCATCCAAATCCTGCCCAGGGCAAGAAGGGGTCAGATCGCGACCGGTCGCTGGCTTTGGGAACCGCCTGTGACCCTCTGTGCCGAGCACCCCCCTTTCTGTGGGGAATGAACCTGCTGGTGGCACCTGGCTGAAGGCCTGGGGGAAGCTGAGCGCGGGTTACAAAGATGGGGCGTCTCCTCGCCCCAGCGAGGGTCAGGGGCTGACAGCTCAGGGGTGCCCCCCCGTCTCTGGGGGATTCGGGAGTGGCTTGTGGGGGGCTGCGCTGGCTGACGGCCGAGTGGTCACAGTGCCCGGAGGGGTTTGCTGCGTGGGAGCGTTACGGGGGCCCAGTCGTACCCCCATTACAGGCTATACCGCAGGAATCCCGTCACACACGATACATCTGTCCCCTCCCAAGCCCCCTCACAGGAAGACATCCCCCCCACCTTCTCCTGCCCCCCAACAGTGGGGGAGGGGTTTCAGTACAACAGGACAGGGCCTTGCTAATGGACCCCCCATTGGAACCCCAGGATACCCCCCCAACCGTCTCACGGCCACAGAGAGCCCCTAACCCAACACACACCCCTACCTGCCCTTGGGTTACTCCTGCTGCAGCCCCCCAGGACATGCCCCCAGCTCCAGCCCCCCCAGTTCAGCAACATGGAGTGTTTTCTAGTCCATCCTCCCCCAGGACCAGTCACTCCACATTGATTGTTTACTCATGTTTAATTGTAACAGGGATACCAAAATGCCCCCCCCAGGGAGGGGTCCAGTTAGCAAAAGTAGGGGGGGCTGTTATTTACGTGGGGAGGATGGCTGCCTGGGGGGGTCAATAGAAAAAGTGAGCTACTTGGGGGCAGCGGGCAGCTGCCACGGCCTGGCATGGGGGATGGGGCCGGGTTGGGGGGGGTGTTCCTGGAGCTGCAGCCACATGGCAGCGAGGACATGGCCCCAGGTGGCAGCCAGAGAAGCAAATGGAACTGCCCTGGTGATAAGTGTGGCCACGAAGGGGAGCTGGGGGGGGGGGGGCGGGGAGGCAGCGCCGTGGCCAGGATCCACTTGGCCCCGGGCACAGGGACGTGGCCACGAGGGGGAGCCAGAGGGGGCAGCGCCGTGGCCCCAAGGAGCCACGTGGCCCCGGGCACACGGACGTGGCCAAGAGGGGAAGCCAGAGGGGGCAGCACCGTGGCCAGAGGGAGCCGCGTGGCCTCAGGCACAGCGCCGTGACTAGGAGGAACCATGTGGCCCTGGAAGGTGGCCACGAGGGGGAACCAGAGGGGGCAGTGCCGTGGCCCCAAGGAGCCACGTGGCCCCGGGCACAGGGACGTGGCCGCAAGGGGGAGCTGGAGAAGCAGTTGTTGCCACGTATGACCCAGCCATGGCTAGAACAGAAGCCGTGTGGCCACCAGCCAAGAGCTTCGGCATGAGCTGTGTGGGGTGGGGAGGCTCTGTCCGCGCCGTGGCCCCTTCTCCCGGCTCAGACCCCTCCCAGCTGAATGTTCTCCAGGCGGCCTCCTGGGGCGCCCTCGGGCTCGGTGGCCACAGCGGGGTAGATCTCGATCGTCTCCATGATAGTCAGGGTGTTGCCGTAGTCCGGGGCGGTGGCGGCCGCCATGGCGGCCGCGGCAGCAGCTTCGGCCAGGGCCTCCTGCTCGTTCTGCAGGCGTTGCTGCTGGTGCAGCTTGCGGTGTTTCCACAGGTTGGAGAAGGAGCGATAGGCCTTGCCGCAGTCGGCGCAGTGGTAGGGGCGCTCGCCGGTGTGGATGCGCCGGTGCTCGGCCAGCCGCACGGCGATGGTGAAGGCCTTGCCGCACTCCTCGCATTTGAAGGGCTTCTCGCCGGTGTGCAGCCGCCGGTGGTCCTTGAGGTGGGTGGACTGGCGGAAGGCCTTGCCGCAGTCCGGGCAGGGGTAGGGCCGCTCCCCGGTGTGGATGCGCCGGTGAACCTGCAGCGAGGTCTCAGTGCTGAATAGCTTCTTGCAGTCGGCGCATTCGAAGCTCTTGGGGCAGGTGGCGCGGCGGGGCGGGGGGGGCGGCGGGGGCGGGGCGGGGGCCTCCTCCTCCGGGGAGGCCACAGGCCCCCCATCGTGGAGCAGCTCGTGGGCGCGGAGCCGGGCGGCCGAGCTGACCTTCTTCCCGCAGGTGGGGCACTCAAAGCGCCGGCTCACCTTGCCGCACTTGTGCTCGCGGAGCTGCAGGGCCGTGACGAAGGCAGCGCCGCAGCCGGCGCAGACCTGGGGCTCCCGCCCGGCGTGGCTCAGCTGGTGCACGTCCAGCAGGCGCCGGAGCAGGAAGGAGCGGCCGCACTCCTGGCACTTGTAGGGGTACTCGCCTGTGTGGTGGTAGCGGTGCATGAGCAGGCGGTAGGGCCGGTGGAAGTTGATGCCGCACTCCTGGCACTTGTAGGGGTAGTGGCGGCTGTGCACGAAGAGGTGCTGCTGCAGGGTGGAGGACTGGGTGAAGGCCTTCTGGCAGATCTCGCAGCGGTAGGGGCGCTCGCCCGTGTGGGTCAGCCGGTGGCGCAGCAGGTTGGCCTGAGAGTTGAAGCTCTTGCCACACTCCTTGCAGTGGAAGGGGCGCTCGCCCGTGTGGGTCAGCAGGTGGTTGCGGACGTGCGATTTCTTCTTGAACATTTTGCCGCAGGTCTGGCACTTGTGGCGCCGCTCCAGCTTGTGCACGAAGCGCTGGTGCCGCACCAGCTGCAGGTGCTTGGAGAAGACCTTGCTGCACATCAGGCAGCGGAAGCTGGGCCCGTTGGCCTCCGCGTTCTCCACCGAGTAGATGATGGCCAGCGGCACAACGTCGTCCGGCTTCTTGGGCGCCGGCGGGGCGGGCGGGGGCTCCGGCGGGGCGGGCAGGGGTGGCTCCGGCGGGGGGGCCGGCAGGGGGCCGTGGGAGCGGCGGTGGTAGAGGAACTTGGTCATGTTGAGGAAGGCCTTGCCGCAGGCGCAGCGGTGCAGGGGGTTGGGGGAGTGCCCGCGCCGGTGGGCCAGCAGCACGGCCTCGGTGTCGAAGGCCAGGCCGCAGTCCAAGCACAGGTAGTGCGACTCGCCGCTGTGCTCGCTCTGGTGCTGCCGCAGGGCCAGCGGGGTGGGCAGCACCTTGCTGCAGAGCGGGCACTGGAAGGCGCCCTGGCGGTGGCACTGCAGGTGCAGCTGGAGCTGGTGTGCCGAGGGGAAGAGCTGCTGGCACTCGGCGCACCAGGGCTTGGGCCGGCGCGGCGCGGCCGCCACCTCCTCAGGCCCGTTCTTCAGCTCGTAGCTGTGGTCGCTGGCGGTGATGCTGGGCTCCGAGGGGGCGGGCGCGGCTCCGTTCAGCACGCCCGCTGGCGCCGGTTGCGGGGGCTCCGCTGGGCAGGCGGGTGGCTCTGCCAGCTCCCCGGCGGGCGCAGCGCCCACGTGCGTGGCCTGGTGCTCCAGGAAGTCCTTGGGCGTCTGGAAGAGCTGCAAGCATTCGCCACATTCGTAGAGCAGCAGCTGCACAGCACAGCCGTCCCCCCCCGCCGCTGCCCCCGCCTCCTCCGGCTTGCGGTAGGAGTGCTCCAGGTCCACCAGCGCCTGGCTCTGGCCGGCGGGTCCCGCCTCGGGGGCGGGGGGCTCCGGGGGGGCGCGGTGGGCCTGCCGGTGAGCCAGCCACAGCTCCTGGCTGAGGAACAGGGCCTTGCACTCCACGCACTCGTAGTGGATCTGGCTGGAGGCCGGCAGCTTGGCGGGCGCCTCCGGCTCCTGGCTGAGGCGCTTCAGGTGCAGCTCCTGGTGCTCCAGGAGCTCACCCGGGGAGAGCAGCAGCTGCCCGCACTCCAGGCACTGGTACTGGCTGCTCTCCTGCACGGCCAGCGCCTGGTACAGCCCGGCCTCGGCCTCGGCCTCGCCCGCCAGCCCCACCACCTCGTAGTGCTGCTCCGGGCCCAGGTGGCTCTGCTGGTGCAGCAGCGCCTCCTCCAGGGAGCCGTAGAGCTGGCTGCACTCCGAGCACACGTAGCGATGCTCCACGAACAGCAGCGTCTCCTCCGCCGGCTCCGCCATGCCGGGGCGGGGGGGCCTCACCTGCCGGGGGGGAGAGACGGGGTCAGAGAGGGAGGGTCCGTGGGGGGGGTGACACAAGGGGGGACCAGGGCGTTTGGGGGAGGAGGACACACAGGGGGTCCCAGGGAGGGGGTGACACACGGGGGTGCTCCATGAAGAGGGTCCATAGGGGGTGACACAGGGAGGCCAGGGGGGTGACACATAGGGGACAGGGGGCTCCATGGGGGAGTGACACACAGGGGGCGGGGGGCAGTCCGGGGGGGTGACACATGAGGGGGTCCCTGGGGAAGTGTCACATGGAGGTGTGAAGGGTCCATGGGGGGGTGACACAGAGGGTCCCAGGGGACTCCGGGGGGGTGACACGCAGGGAGCCGGGGGGCTCCGGGGGGTTGATACGGGGGGGCGACACAGGGGGGTCCTGGGGGAGCGACACAGGGGGGGTGACACGCGGGGGGATCCGGGGGCTCTGGGAGGGTGACACGGGGGAGGTCCCGGGGGTCTCCGGGGGGGGGCGACACGCGGGGGGATCCGGGGGTCTCCGGGGGGGGGCGACACGCGGGGGGATCCGGGATATGACACGCTGGGGGCTCCGTGGGAGGGGTGACACGCGGGGGATCGAGGGCTCCGTTGGTGGGCGACACGGGGGTCCCGGGAGGTGACACGGGGGGGCCGGGGGCTCCGTGGGGGGGGTTACACGGGGGGGCCAGGAGCTCCGTGGGTGGGCGACACGGGGGTCCCGGGAGGTGACACGGGGGGGGCCGGGGGCTCCGTGGGTGGGCGACACGGGGGGCTCCGGGGGAGGGTGACACGCGGGGGGCCGGGGGCTCCGGGGGGGGCCGGGGGCTCCATGGGGGGTGACGCGCGGTCCCGGGAGATGACATGGGGGGGCCGGGGGCTCCGGGGGGGGGTGACACGGGGGTGACACGGGGGGGGTCCGGGGGGGGGTGACACGGGGGTGACACGGGGGGGACTCCGGGGGGGGGTGACATGGGGGGGCCGGGGGCTCCGGGGGGGGTGACACGGGGGTGACACGGGGGGGGTCCGTGGGGGGGTGACACGGGGGGGTCCCGCGCTGCGGATCCCCCCGAGGCTCCTGCCCCGTCTCACGCTCACGGGGGGGGGGAATCTGCCCCCCACGGTCGCGCCCCCACCCGGTCACGCGCTGCCCCTCCCCCCGCGGCCCCGTCTCACCTCCTGGCAGGGCCCGCTCGCTCGCGCTCGCTCACTCACTGTCAGCCCCGGAACAACCCTCCTGTCCATTGGCCCAGCGCTGTCGGCCAATCGCGAGGCGCGTTACTTAGCGCCCGGCCAATCAACGCGCTCGGCCCGCAGGCACCGCCCCTTCCCGCGGGGAGCCGCATAGGGAGGTTTCGCAATGACGTTAGGCCCGAGTCAAAGCGAGGCTGCTCCGCCATGTTGGCAAGAGAGAGAGAGGGAGCGCTTGGGTCAAACCAATGTGAAGCGGGCAGAGGGGGATTGGATCGAACCAATGAGGGCTGTGGGGGCTGGTGGGTTAGAGCAGGGGGGCTGGGAGCCAGGACTCCTGGGTTCTCTCCCCGGCTCTGGGAGGGGAGTGGGGGCTGGTGGTTAGAGCAGGGGGGGGGCTGGGAGCCAGGACTCCTGGGTTCTCTCCCTGGCTCTGGGAGGGGAGTGGGGGCTGGTGGTTAGAGCAGGGGGGGGCTGGGAGCCAGGACTCCTGGGTTCTCTCCCCGGCTCTGGGAGGGGAGTGGGGGCTGGTGGTTAGAGCAAGAGGGGCTGGGAGCCAGGACTCCTGGGTTCTCTCCCCGGCTCTGGGAGGGGAGTGGGGGCTGGTGGTTAGAGCAGGGGGGGCTGGGAGCCAGGACTCCTGGGTTCTCTCCCTGGCTTGGGGAGCAGAGTGGGGGCCGGTGGGTCAGAGCAGGAGGGGCTGGGAGCCTGGACTCCTGGGTTCTCTCCCAGCTCTGGGAGGGGAGTGGGGGCTGGTGGTCAGAGCAGAGGGGGGCTGGGAGCCCGGACTCCTGGGTTCCCTCTCCAGCTGGGGAAGTGCTGCTGGTGTGCTTTGAAGCCCCCTGGGGCTGGTCCATACGTGCCCCTCCCGCCCCTCAGCCAGGGGAGGGGGCGGAGCTTGTCCCTAGGCAGTGGGCGTGGCTCCTAGAGACCCGCTCAAGCCCTGCCCCCAGGAGCCCACAGCGATGTCGGGCCCCAGGCAGGCAGGGAGTGGGGGTGAAAGAAGACAGAGACCTGGGGGAGGGGGCGGTACCTGCATAGATACCTGTAACCTTGGGGCAGGGGTTGTGGGGGGTGGAGCTCAGGGGCGTGGCCTGGGGTGGTGCCAGACACCTGTTCTGGGGGCGTGGCCTGGGGTGTAGACAGACAGCTGGGCTCAGGGGCGTGGCCTGGGATGCACACAGACAAGCGGGGTTCAGGGGCGTGGCCTGGGGTGGTGCCAGACACCTGGGCTCGGGGGCGTGGCCTGGGGTGGTGCCAGACACCTGGGCTCGGGGGCGTGGCCTGGGTGGTGCCAGACACCTGGGCTCGGGGGCATGGCCTGGGGTGCAGACAGACACCTTTTCTCAGGGGCGTGGCCTGAGTGGTGCCAGACACCTGGGCTCGGGGGCATGGCCTGGGGTGCAGACAGACAGCTGGGCTCGGGGGCATGGCCTGGGGTGCAGACAGGCACCTGGGCTCGAGGGCGTGGCCTGAGTGGTGCCAGACACCTGGGCTCGAAGGCGTGGCCTGGGGTGCAAACAGACAGCTGTTCTCAGGGGCGTGGCCTGGGGTGCAGCCAGACAGAACCCCCTTGCAAAGGCATGGACGCACCCCGGGCTCTGTAAAGAGCTGCATTTCCGGCGGGCAGGAGGCGCACACAGACAGGCGGACAGCAGCCAGGCTCTGTACATTTCTTTATTTCCCCGTGGGCAACACACTCAGTTACAAAAATGTCATTAAAAGAAGCAAAAAACCCACGAACAACAAACGAGCTGGGAGATCAACTCACACAGACAGCACCCCACTACCCCCGGAAGGGAAGGCGCAGGGGAGCGGGGACACCAGGGGCAGAAGGTTTTGGGGATGTGGCAGGGAAGGGACTAGGAAGAGCACAAGAGGGAAGCTAGGTCCTGGGGGTCAGAGGCAGAAGGAGCTGCGGGGGGGGGAGCTGCAGGGACAGGGGGAGACCAAGGAGGTGGAAGTGGGGGGCAAAGGGAAGCAGGGACCCATGGAGATGGGGGAGGGGCGGGAGGATAAGGGGCTGGGGTGAGCAGGACAGAGACATTAGGGGAATGGAGGGAGATAGAGAACCTCATTCTGGACTGGGGGGTTCAGCAGGGATGCTACGACGTGGCCTCTGTCCCAAGGCTCCAGCCTCCCCCAGAGGTGCTGGAAGGGGTGAGAAGCCAGACTCATCTCACTGCGATCCCTGCAACTGCTCTAGATACACCCTGAGCAAACCCCGCGGCAGAAGCAGAGCATCCTACCACACAGGGTGGGACAGAACCCAGAAGTCCTGGCTCCCAGCCCCCAGCTCTAACCACTACACCCCACTCCCCTCCCAGAGCCAGGGAGAGAACCAGGGAATCCTGGCTCCCAGCCCCCTGCTCTAACCACTACACCCCACTCCCCTCCCAGAGCCAGGGAGAGAACCAGGGAATCCTGGCTCCCAGCCCCCTGCTCTAACCACTACTTCCCACTCCCCTCCCAGAGCCAGGGGGAGAACCCAGGAGTTTGGCCTCCCAGCCCCTCTCCACATGTCAACCAGGGACCATGGCTTCCTGACGTAAGGCCCTGGGCTGGGGGGAGCCCTATTCTCTGCGGAGGGGCAGAGTACAGGGGCAAAGGGCTCTTGGGCAGGAGTTGGAGAAGAGAGTGAGATTGTGAGACAGGAAGGGCTGGCAGAGCAGAGGGGAGGGGCAAGAACAGAAGGGGTGGGGGAGGGAGAGTGGGGGGAGGAAGAGAAGGGCCAGGGCAGACAGTTGTGAGGTGGGGGAGGGACAAGGGAAGCCAGGAGAGGGGGCCCTGGGTCCCAGAGATGAGGAAGGTGGCAGAGGAAGGAGGGGATGAGGGAGCCCCGTCACCTGCCAGCGCCCACCCTTCCCACCCCAACGTAAGCTGGAGTAGTTGAGGAGGGGGCGAGAGACAGATGGACAGACCCACAGAGGTACCCGGCACTCACTCCCATGCTCAGCCCTCCCCCGGCCAGGAGAAGAGACACTCACATCCCCCCAAGTGGCCTCGTCACCATCATCCTCCCGCCTTGGATTTGGAGGGGGTGGAGAGGGGCCGGGGCTGCGCGCAGCGAGTTACTGGGGATGCCTGGGAGTTTTAAAGTAATTTTGTTGATTTTTTTTATTATTTTTTTTTAGCATTTTTGTCATTATTTGTATGCATCCTGACTACGATTCTTTCCCCGTCTCTTAGGAAAAGGGAGCAGGGCTGCGTGTGGTGAATGGAACATCTTTGGTTTTTACTTCTCCTAACTTCTACCCTGACAAAGCGATTCCTCGTTACTCAGGTTCCCGCCTTTGGCCTTGGGTTCAAGCAGCGTTTAGGACTTTGCGGTTTTTTCTTTCATTCTCTAGTCAAAGCTGAGCTGAAGCTCTGCCCCTCCTGGAGGCAAGGGGTTAAAACTACACCAAGATTGGAAAAGCAGTTTGGGTTCTGGCCTCAGTCACACACCAGCAGCCTCGCTGCTCTCGCCACTGGGACATTTTCAAAAGCCCCTAAATCTCCTAGGAAGCTAACCCTGTCGCAGCTCCCACGCTAGGTCAATTCAGGAGTGACTGATCCACTCCAGAGCAAACCCAGTTCCCAACAAGGGAGTTCCTCCAAGTGAAGTACATTGATTTCGAAACTCCTGTCGGCATTTCCAGAGTGAATTCCACTAAACTGAATTAAGTCCACTTTCACTCTGAATAACAGCATCCACACGAGAATTTGAACTAATCCGCTTTAAATTCACACCTTTAGTTAATTTGGATTAAGTTGCCTGGACGTCCCCATGTAGACAAGCTAAATCCATATAAATGTGAGGGGTTTGCATTGTTCTCCTGAAGCCAGTTAAATGCACGCTTTCCACTGCCTACAAAACCTGCTGCATGGGAAATGCACTGACTTACCAAAGTGGATTTCTAAAGCAATCTAGTTAAATGAGAACACCTCTCTTCTCTGGAGTTAAACCTGCCTGAAACAGCTTCATCTTAAATCAGCACCAAACCAGCTGAACTCAGGACCAAGCCAGGTGAATTCAGTACTAAACCCAGTGAATTCAGTACCAAATCCAGTGAATTCAGTACTAAACCAAGCAAATTCAGTGCCAAACCAGGTAAATTCAGCACCCAGCCGGGTGAATTCAGTGCCAAACTGGGCAAATTCAGTACCAAACCAGCAACTCAGTCCCAAACCGGGTGAATTCGGTACTAAACCCAGTGAATTCAGTACCAAATCCAGTGAATTCAGTACTAAACCAAGCAAATTCAGTGCCAAACCAGGTAAATTCAGCACCCAGCTGGGTGAATTCAGTGCCAAACCAGGTAAATTCAGCACCCAGCCGGGTGAATTCAGTGCCAAACCAGGTAAATTCAGCACCCAGCCGGGTGAATTCAGTGCCAAACTGGGCAAATTCAGTACCAACCCAGCTGCACTCAGTGCCATATCAACCCCAAGGCCTTATCCCCAGGGGGAAAATGTTTCCCTGCGACTTCAGTGTTTTCAGCACGAATGTCTCGGCCCCCCACACAACAGAGCTCTTTCTGCTCCTCCAGTGACAAGCCAGCTACTTTGGAAGCCGGCCAGGGTTGAACTTGTCTACATGGGGAATCTGAGCCAAACAGCTACAGCACTGCAGCTCCCCATGTGGATTCTCTGTTCGTGTCTTTTTCCAGGTTTAACTGAACCCACTTTCAAAGGGATACAGCTGCCCCTGGAAAGAGGGAAATTTACCCAAGTCTTCACACATGGAGCTAATCCGGAATAGCGTGAGCGCCTCCCATTCACACCCTACCTTAGTCCAGACTAGCTCCCCAGCCACACGCCTTCCATAGGTGCCAGTTGTTCGAACTGGGCACTGTCCTGAGTGGATACCTGGAAATGGCCTTAAATCCATGTTACGTCAGAGTTTCTGAGTTAAGACAAATGGAGCTGCAAATCGATCTAAGAGTTTGACAAGGGGTTTGTCTACATGGGAACCCTCCATGTTAATCTGAATGAATTTTGAAAGGGGATCAGCTGAAGTCCATTAAACCCCTTGTGCGATGCTATCATTCCAAATATAAGTGGGCTTCATTTGGTTTAGTTTAATTCACTTCCAAAATTAATGCACGTTACATGGCTTAATTTGCTTCTAAAATTAATGCACTTCAGCTAATCCATTTTACATTCACACCTTTTGTTATTCAGATTAACTTTCCTGGGTATCCCCATATAGACAGACCCTAATTTGCTGTGAACCTCCCTAGTTTTGGCTAACCCGGAGCAATCTGTGTGAGGACTAAGCCTTGGGGTAAATGGAAATACGGCTTGTGTCTCTTTCTTTCTCTGGTCGGGGGCCTGGCCCTGACCAATGACTCGACTTGCACGGGACTCACGTTTGTGTGAGTTAAGCTAAATCGGGCCTTGGCACTTGCAGGGGATGGGGCCCCCCAGGCAGCTCTTACACCGTCACCGAGGTCAGCGGTGCCTGAGCCCTTGGCATTTTGTCTAAAAACAAGCAGTCGAGGAGGGAGGTTATTTCTCAGGGACCTTTTAAATTGCCATCAATTGTGGGGAGTGGGGTGGGGTGCGAGGAAGTCGCCTCACCCCGCCGGGCAGAAAAGCCCCTCACACCGTGCAGCTTCAGGGGGAGGAACTGGGGGGGAGGGAAACACTCCGCCCCCCGCCAACATCCAGGAGGCTGCTCTGGTATAAGACTTTGGTATCTCTTCTTCTGCCAGAGAACAGCAAAGAGGAAGTGCTATCTTGGAGGGGACGAGAAGTCCCGCCTCGACACAAAGAGGAAGTCCTGCCCTGATGCAAAGAAGTGCCACCCTGTATGGAAAAGGAAGTTCTGCCCTGCTGTCAATATTCTCCGCTACAGTGAATGGGACGTAATTGCCATTGTGGAACAGGAAGCCCTAGCATGCAAGGAAATCTCAGTTTCTGTGCCAAGGAGGAAGTCCCACCCTGCCACCTCTGCTTTGCTCTTACCCTCTCCCACCTGGTTCTCAATCATGTTGCTCAGAGGCACCTTCACCCTGCCCCAGGAACTCCTTTCCCCTCACACAACGAGCGCTGGTGGCTGCCATGCTCACACAAGCCATTTTCTCCAGCACCCCCCTTGGACGCAAGCCCCTCGGACAACCACCTCCACAGTCCAGCCCCATATCCAGGGTGAACTGGAGAGTGCAGGTTTACAACCATTAGAACTAAAGCTAGAACAATCTGCACAGCAAGCTGGGAGAGCTAGGCCAGCCAGGAGAACTCCTTGTTACCTACATCCAGGAGGAATTGGAGCAGCTTGGGAAAATGCCGAGGCCTCGGTGTTACCTGGAGGGCAACCTGGAATGGCAACAGTCACGTAGAACCATCCAGCTTTTCTTGGAACATCTGATGTGACTCATAGGTTCTGTTAGTACTTGGAGACTCGAGCATAACCTAGGATGATGAGTCACCTAGAATGCCCAAACTGAGACACAATATTAAGTTTGACCTGAAGAGCTCAGAACTGCTTAAAGAATCAAGAGTAATATAGAACACTAAGCATCACCTAGAACATTTAGCACATAGCCAAGAACAGCTCGATATGTTAGAGCGCTACTTAAAGAATCAAGTGTCATCTAGAACACCCCCAATGGTTTTGAACAGCTGGAGTAACATATACCCTGCAGTTCTGCTTGGAGAACTCAGGTCCTATCTGGAATATCAAGTGTCACCTAGAATGCCCAACATGACCCAGAATAGCTGGAGTGATCTAGAGTCTCCAATAAAACACAGAAACCTTATGAGTAACTTGGAGCACCAAGAGTCACCTAGAACATCCAATGCATGGCCCAGAACAGCTAGCATGACCTGGAGATTTCAGAGTTGCTTAGAGAATCAAGAATGACCAAGAAAATCAAGTGTCACCTAGAACAGCCAGCACGTGTGCTAGTTCATGCCAGAAGCCCAGGACATGGCACATCACAGAGCAACCTAGAATTCCTAAGTGTAGGAGGCATCTTGGATCAGCAAATACTCAGTGATTCAAAGTCCATTATGGCTCCATTGACCCAGTTCTAGCCTGAGAATTGTACAGGGGCCAAAAATTTTCCCTCCCTTCTTTCCTCATCACACAGAAACCGTGGGAGAGTTTGAGGGGGAAGAGTTGTATTTCTGGCGGGGGGCTCTGGCACTATGAATACAGTTCCCCTTCTTCCCCCCGCACCTGCTGACAGGGTCCCGATCCCCTTTAACTCGTCTTTGGTTGCAAGATTTTTTTTTTAATTAAAAGCTATTTTTTTAAAAATGACGACAGGAAAAACAACCCCCCTCACAGAACAGAATATAAAAAAGTCACTCAGAATATCTGTTACATTATTATTATTAATCTTTCAAGTCACTTCTAAGTCCCACAGTTACAAATAAATTAACAAGACAGGATCAGACCCTGGAAGATTAAAACTTAAAACGTTTAAACACTAGGAACTGACTACCTTTGGCAAAGTCATCGCGATTTTCCACCCCTCCTGGGTCAGTTACTGTCAGAGGGCGGCAGCAGGGAAGGGTTCGGATGCTGGCACTGCCCTCTCATAGTGTCCGGAATGGGCATCGCCCTGGCTCACAGACCAGTGGCAGATGTTTCCCCCAGTCCACGTGGGGAGGGGGGTGCAGCGAAGCACCATCATCCTGGGGTGTTACTCGAGATCCCCCACCTGACGTGGCTGAGTCTGGACAGGGGATGTCTAGGTTGGGGGATGGACTGGTGGCCTTGGTGGAATCCTCCCTCCCCTGTCAAGATTCCTCCAGCCCTGTGCCCGCACCACCACCACCCCCAAACAAAAAGGAAAACCCACGAAGGAAAGGAAATGGAGGGTCGCTGCAGGGGGCTCCGCGGGATGATGGGAGAGGTCGCTGCTCCCCTCCCCCGTCCGGCACACACCCTAATAAAGCATTTCTATTTGGTTTATCTTTAAAGTAGATGAGGTATATGGCAGGCTATCTCCAGAGAACTTTGTGGTGGGTTCCACGGCACTGTGGGGGGGAGGGGATCCCCAGCCCAGCCCCTCCCTGCCACCCCCCCAGTCCTGACTGGCTTGCCAGCACGGAGGTGTGTACATCAATATTTGGTTTCACAGCTATAGTTTAAAGCTTGTTTGGATACTTATTCTCAACACCCTCTTTGGGGAGAGAGAATGGGGGGCTGGCTCAGGAGAAGTAGTGGGGCTATGGATGCATTTCATAGGGATTCATGAGCCTCCCATCACAGCCTCTCTGGCAAGAGGTTCAGTTATGAAACTGATGGGAACCATCATTTTGCAGGGAGATAGTGGGAGAGCTGAGGAGAGAACCCAGGAGTCCTGGCTCCCAGTCCCCCTGCTCTAATGCACCAGACCCTGCTCCCCTCCCAGAGCCAGGGACAGAACCCAGGAGTCCTGGCTCCCAGCTCCCCTGCTCTAACCACCAGACCCCACTCCCCTCCCAGAGCCAGGGAGAGAACCCAGGCGTCCTGGCTCCCAGCCCCCCCTACTCTGACCACCAGCCCCCGCTTCCCTCCCAGAGCCGGGGAGAGAACCCAGGAGGTCTGGCTCCCAGCTCCCCCTGCTCTGACCAGCAGCCCCCGCTTCCCTCCCAGAGCCGGGGAGAGAACCCAGGAGGTCTGGCTCCCAGCTCCCCCTGCTCTGACCACCAGCCCCCACTCCCCTCCCAGAGCCGCGGAGAGAACCCAGGCGTCCTGGCTCCCAGCCCCCCCTGCTCTAACCACCAGCCCCCACTCCCCTCCCAGAGCCGGGGAGAGAACCCAGGAGTCCTGGCTCCCAGCCCCTCCTGCTCTAACCACCAGCCCCCACTCCCCTCCCAGAGCCAGGAGAGAACCCAGGAGTCCTGGCTCCCAGCCCCTCCTGCTCTAACCACCAGCCCCCACTCCCCTCCCAGAGCCGGGGAGAGAACCCAGGAGTCCCGGCTCCCAGCCCCCGCTGCTCTAACCACCAGCCGCCACTCCCCTCCCAGAGCCGGGGAGAGAACCCGGAGTCCTGGCTCCCAGCCCCCCCTGCTCTAACCACCAGCCCCCACTCCCCTCCCAGAGCCGGGGAGAGAACCCAGGAGTCCTGGCTCCCAGCCCCTCCTGCTCTAACCACCAGCCCCCACTCCCCTCCCAGAGCCGGGAGAGAACCCAGGAGTCCTGGCTCCCAGCCCCTCCTGCTCTAACCACCAGCCCCCACTCCCCTCCCAGAGCCGGGGAGAGAACCCAGGAGTCCCGGCTCCCAGCCCCCGCTGCTCTAACCACCAGCCGCCACTCCCCTCCCAGAGCCGGGGAGAGAACCCGGAGTCCTGGCTCCCAGCCCCATTGCTCTAACCACCAGCCCCCACTCCACTCCCCTCCCAGAGCCGGGGAGAGAACCCAGGAGTCCTGGCTCCCAGCCCCCCTGCTCTAACCACCAGCCCCCACTCCCCTCCCAGAGCCGCGGAGAGAACCCAGGCGTCCTGGCTCCCAGCCCCCCCTGCTCTAACCACCAGCCCCCACTCCCCTCCCAGAGCCGGGGAGAGAACCCAGGAGTCCTGGCTCCCAGCCCCTCCTGCTCTAACCACCAGCCCCCACTCCCCTCCCAGAGCCGGGGAGAGAACCCAGGAGTCCTGGCTCCCAGCCCCCCTGCTCTAATCACCAGCCCCCCTATGAAATGCAGTCCCAGTGGAAGGGATACCCCATGGCTCAGGTTAGCCATGGACAGACTCACAGACACCATAGAAATCCCATGGCCCGTGCTCCTACCATGACAACCATCCCACTTGCCCTCTTTCTCTCCTCTTCCCCATTAGGTTTTGGGGTCGCCCCCTGCCAATGCCGAGTACCCAACACTCCCTGTTCCGCTCCTGGAGATAGGGTCATTTTTGGTCTAAAATCCTTTTTTTTTTAAAACAATTTTTGGTTTTTTGGGTTTTTTTTTGTCATCTCAAACTTTTTGCGTTTGGGTTTTTTTGTTTGTTTTTGTTTTTGTTTTTTTTTTCATTTTTGTCGTTTTTTCTATATACAGTAAGAAGCAATAAAGCAGAACATAGAATTTCTCTCTATAAAAAAAGGGCAGAGTTCCCTCTCCCTCTCCCCCCCCACCCCAAACCAAAAATAGTCCCAAAAGAAAGAAAGAAGAGAGTTCACTAAAACAGTTACATTCCACCTAGAAAACTCGTTCAGGCAGCACGTCCAGGAGAGACCAGCCACCCCAAACACTGTTCCTCTCCCATCGAGATGAGAACTGCAACTCGGGGGGCTGGCTCCCTTCCCTCACGCACCTTACAGGGTGAAAAACAGCGGTTTCAAGTCTGGGTTTTTGGTTCATTCTTGTTGGGGTTTTTTGGTATTTTCTGTGTTTAAACCCAGGTGTTTCGGTCCGTTTCTTTGTAAAGCAAAGTTTCACAGTATGTTCATTTTGTGTTGTCTCAAACCCACCTGAACTCTATGAACACAGCTAAAAGCAGGAGCTAAAATGAGGTCAAGATTCTTTTTTTTTCCTTTAAAGAAAGGTTTGTTTGTTTTCAATGTTTTTTTTAAACTTTTCCATTCTGTTCTTTAGTTGCCAGATGGCATTTTCTCATGGCTAACTTCCTTCTCTGAAAGGAGCAAGACTTTGGTTCGCAGGCGTTGAAAAAACAAAACAAAATAATCACACACGAAAATTAATCCAACTAAAAAAGGAACAACCCAAAGAAAAAGTTGTCTTTGTGTTTTAAAAAAATCAAACAATATCTCAGCGTTTCGAGAAGCCGTTTTTTAAAGCTTTTCCGACCATGGGGAGGGGCGCTCAGAACTCTCCGGAGCCCAATCCCATTCTGGTGATTTGGTTTATTTGGAACTGGTTTTTTGTCACATAAAACCAGGGCTTCTCAACGCAATGTCCATGAGGTATTTTTTTTAAGACAGAGAAAGAGCGTTAGGCCATCAGTCTAGTCAGAAAAAGTCGACATGCCCCTTTAGGTCCATTGTTTAAAATCCTTTCTTCTTCAATTCAAGGGTTTTATTTGAGTTTTCTTGGGTCACTTCGTTATGAATTTTTTTGGTTCAAAGTTTTTTCTCGCATCCCGAGTTGCTGCGGTGAGAGCAAATGTCTTCATGCCGCTGTTCTTCTGTACATAGATCCAGCGATTTTTTTGGTTTCTTTTGGAAAATGTAAGGAAAGCTGAAATTCCCGGTTTTCTGGGTTTGTCTTTTTTTTGTCAGGCACTGGAATCTGATTTTTTTTCAGAACGTAGATATAAAAATAAGAATAAACCATTATATGTCCTTCCCCTGCTTCAGAAAAATAACCCCAGAGATACCCGCGCTGAACGGAAAACCGAACAAACGGAATGGAAAACGACTAGTAGAAAAAATTAAATTAGCAAACCTCTCTGCTCCAGTGCTGCCTGCCCTGCGAGGGTTGAAGGCTCAGGTCCCAATCCTGCAAAGTGCTGAGCACGGGAGTTGCCTGCAGCACTTTGAGTAGCCCCGTTGACAGCACCGGACCTACACAAAGCGTGGAAGTGTCCCCACCCGCCAGAGTCTTTGCGAAGTTGGGAGCCGGAGGGGGTTGCATGAAGACTGTGCAGCGGTTTAAGCAGAGGGGTGACTTTAAAGCGATGTAGCCAGATGGCTGCAAAGCCCTGTCGGATAAGCTGATTCCAGGCTAAATCAGGCTTATTTGGGTTTCGCTAGATTCAGAGCAGCTTGAAGCTGCACTGCAGACACATGGCAGGGTCACGCTAGGACTCCCGCTAAGCTACCCTGGGTCGTGGATTCCCTCGGCTCCGAGAGCTGCCCAGCTGGAGGCTTGTTACAGATCTCCCAGAAAGGCACCCAGGCTGGATCCACCATGGCGCAACCCCACTGCCCAGGGGTGCGCACCCCAATGGTTAATACCTCGCACTGCTAATCACTGCGCCTTCCTGGAATTTCTCCAGCGTTAATTTGGTTCTTGCTCTGCCTTTCTCTGCCAGATTAAAGATTTTCTCCCCGTGAAAGTACGTAGATGCTGTGATTACGTCACCTGCCTGGCTCCTTTCGGAGAAGCTCCTGAAGTCTCTCACTACCAGGCGTTTTCACCAGCCTGCGGCTCCCTGTCTGATTTGGAAAAGCAGAACCCTGCCGGTAAGTCTGTGCAGCCGGGGTGGTTTGGTTAAACTGAAGCACAGCGTCCCCATGCAGGCCCGGCTCTGATAAATGCAGCAGGCAGATCTGAAAACCCCTTTGGAAATATCTTCCCGAGTGCTACGGAAAAGCCACCTTCCCGCCCAGTTAGTTCTTTACAAAAATAAAAGCAAATTGAAAAAATAGAGATTTATCAAATCGAAAGCAAAAGCGAGTTTGTTAAGAGCGTGACTCTGACGTGAAAAGAGCCTCCCACCCATCTCCCACTACCCCCTTCCCAGCTGGCAAATAAAAATAAATTCATAATAAATAAAAAGTTTCAAAAGACATTCGACCGGACACAGAGGTTAGAAAAGTTTGTAAAAAGCCTTTGGGCGAAGCTAGGACTGGTCATGGGTTGGGGTTTTTTGGTGTGAGATTTTTTTTTTCGTATTATTTCCCCTATTTCTTCATTCTGTGCAATCAAAAAAACCCACCTATTTTTTCTTACGTTTCCCTCCAAAAAATGTCCAAGAAACACTCCGAGAAAAATCAAATAAAAGGAATTGCAAAAACCAAACCCGCTGGCTGAAGAGCGACTCAAGTCGCCCGTCTGGCCAGCCCCCCACTTTCAACCAACGGTAAATCAAAGGCAAATTGCCATTGAGAATCACGAGATTTCAAAAGAAACGAAACAAAACTAAACACCGCAATCCAATCTGGGTTCTTTGCCTTCTGCTTTCGGCACCTTCGGGGGCACGACCGCAAGATTTTCTCCAGGCCCATCAGAGCTGGAGATTCGATTTTCCTCCCCTTGCTTCCTTGAGGAAAGCTCCAGTGCTGCTCCAGCGTCGTGCTCCCAGGAGCTGGGGCTCTGGGGAAAGCAGCAGATCCCACGCCAGACTGCGGCTGGGCCTGTTTCTTGGGCGTGTCGGAGGGAATAAGACATTCCAAGCATGTCCACGAATCGCCAGTGCCGGGGGAATTCAGTTTGGGTTTCTCCATCTCATCCCTTGGTTCGGCTGCTCTGGGTTATTTTTGGTTGATTTCTTCATTTGGCTGCTGCTGACAGTTTTGCTTGCACTCGTTCTTGCTGCCTCCCCTCCTTGCGCGGCACTGGCGGGCAGCGCCCTGCCGCCCCTCACGCCGTCTTGCCGTCTGGCTCGGAGGCTGCCGGCCCGGTGTGGCCCGGGGGCGGCCCGGCTGCCTCGCTGGAGGAGCTGCAAGAGGAGCAGCTGGAGGAGGAGGAGGAGGAGGAGGTGAGGCTGGGGGACTTGCTGGACAGGGAGGCGGCCACGGCGGCCGAGACCAGCCCCACCCCCCCTGGGGTGGCGCTCAGCAGGGGCAGCCCCGCGTGGTTCAGGAAGAGCGGCGAGGTGACAATGCTCTGGCTCCCCGGGGTGCTGGCCGTGGTGCCCAGGACCAAGTTACCGCTGGCGTCAAGACTGGTAATGGGCAGGGTTCCACCACTGGCCAACGCTGCGGAGAGATTGGCGGATTAGCTGGAGAGGTCACCCCCCATTTGCTGCCCCCCAGCCAGCCAGTCCCTGCCCTGGGGCTGGGTGGGAGCCAGCGCCCCCTAGAGGGGATGGGCCCCGTGCCCCACTCGCTGCCCCCCAGCCAGCCAGTCCCTGCCCTGGGGCTGGGTGGGAGCCAGCGCCCCCTAGAGGGGATGGGCCCCGTGCCCCACTCGCTGCCCCCCAGCCAGCCAGTCCCTGCCCTGGGGCTGGGTGGGAGCCAGTGCCCCCCAGAGGGGATGGGCCCCGTGCCCCACTCGCTGCCCCCCAGCCAGCCAGTCCCTGCCCTGGGGCTGGGTGGGAGCCAGCGCCCCCTAGAGGGGATGGGCCCCGTGCCCCATCTGCTGCCCCTGAGCCGGCCAGTCCCTGGGGCCAGGTGGAAGACGGCGCCCCCTAGAGGGGAAAAGCCCCTGCCCCATTCATTGCCCCCCTGAACCAGCCAGTCCACCCTGGGGCCAGGTGGGAGCCAGCGCCCCCTAGAGGGGATGGGCCACGTGCCCCATTCGCTGCCCCCCTGAGCCAGCCAGTCCCTGGGGCTGGGTGGGAGACAGCACCCCCTAGAGGAGAAAGGCCCCATGAGCCATTCCCTGCCCCCCTGAGCCAGCTTGTCCTCACCCTGGGGCTGGGTGGGAGCCAGCGACCCCTAGAGTGGATGGGCCCCCCCACCCCATTCCTTGCCCTGCCCAACCAGCCACCCCTCCTGCCCTGGGGTTGGCACCTCCTAGAGGGGAAAGGCCCCGTGCCCCATGTTCTGCCCTCCTGAACCAGCCAGTCCCTGGGGCTGGATGGGAGACGGCGCCTCCCCAGAGGGGAAAGACTGCATCACATTCCTCACCCTGCCCCACAACCAGTGAGCCCCTGGCGGCCCCATGGCCGGGAGGGAAGCGTGTATGACACAGGACACAGTGTGCGAGGGGCAGTTAGTGAGTGGATGAGATGGATGGTTACTGGTGACTACGGTGCCGGCGACAGGCCATGGATGGGATGAGGGGGACCCAGACTGAATGAGCAGGCAGGAGTGTCTGGGGTGCCGCCGGCCGGCCTCGCACACTCAACTGCCAGGACGACACACGCACCTGGCCCCGCAGGCACACTTCCCGCAGGCACACCCCTGATCCTCACACACACAAGGATCTCTGCACACTCCCAATCCTCACACACTCTGGACACATCCGCCCTCCTTGCATACACACTCCCAATCCCCCCCTCCCACAGGGATCTCTGCACACGTCCGTCCTCCTCACATGCACACTCACAATCCTCACACACATATGGATCTCTGCACACGTCCACCCTGCTCGCACACACATGGATCTTTTCATGTCTGCCCTCCTCGCATGCACACTCCCGATCCTCACAAACACACAGATCTCTGCACACGTCTGCCCTCTTTGCACGCACACTCCCAATCCTCACACACACTCACAGATCTCTGCACACATCCGCCATCCTCACGTGCTCCCACCCGATCCTCACACACACACATGGATCTCCGCAAACACCCATGCTCCCTGCACGCACACTCCTGATACACACACCTTCCAGATCTCTGCTCTCCCAGGATTCCTTGCACATTCACACCCGGCCTGTCCCTCTTGTGCCCCTGCACACGCTAACCCTCCGTTCCTCCCAGACAGACCTGGCTGCAGATATGCTCCTGAGCGCTCACACTCACACCCCTCCCTCACACACGCCCAGGCACATCCACTCTGGCCGGCCGGCAGAGCAAATGGCAACATGCCTGCTCGTGCCACAAACCTTGGATGGTGGCCAGCGGGTTGGTGGCCATTAGCGCCGGGTTTAACCCTGCGTTCACCCCTAGCACTGTGCTTCTGAAATCAAACCAGACGCAGGAGGTTAGGCCAGGGAATCCCCCAACACTCTCCCCATAGCACTGGCCCTCTGTGGCCAGGGGGCACAAGCACCCCACATCACTGGTTAGAGGCCACCCGCCCTGGCTCCAGGCCCCTCGGCAAGGGTGCCACCCCCCCACCCATGGCACGGGAAGCACCTGCCCCCTTGGGGGGGAGTTACTGTGCCAACGTGGAGCAGTGTCGTCCCTCCCACCCCCTTCAGTCCCTGTCACAGCCCCCCACCACTTACCCCGTGCTGGGATTCAGGCCCGACAGGCCGATGGCCGAGTGGCTGCTGCTCTGGGGGCTGGGGTTGGCGCTGTTGGGGGGGGGCGGCGTGGCGGAATTGATGGTGGGGGGCCCCCCGCCCATCCCCGTCCGGCTGGGGGTCAGGGAGCCAACTGCTGAGGATAAGGTAGTCACTGCAAGAGAGAAGTGGGGGCGGACGGGGGGGGGATCAGGAGAGGGAGCGGCTCATCCCCACGGGTCTTTGTTTGTATAGGCCCTATGGAAACACAGCGCCTTGGTCTGCCCCACCCCCCGTCTGAGTTTAGGTAGGATCCATGTAAACACTGGCCTTCCAGTGCTCATTCAATCTACTCCCTGTTGGCCAGGTAGTTTGTGCAGCTCCCAGGTAAACACACTGCCCTGCTGGCTCAGTCTCCTCCCATTTCTCTAGGCCCTTCTTAAATAAAGGGCCTCAATCTCACTCTGCTGACTGAACAAGGTCCTGTTTGTGCAGGTCCTACGTAAATACAATGCCTCAGCCCGCCCCCCCCCTCCCTGGCAGAGTCCTGTTTGTGCAGGTCCTACGTAAATACAATGCCTCAGCGCACCCCCGCCTCCCTCCCCAGCAGGGTCCTGTTTGTGCAGGTCCTACGTAAATACAATGCCTCAGCCCGCCCCCTCCCTCCCTGGCAGAGTCCTGTTTGTGCAGGGCCTATGTAAATACAATGCCTCAGCCTGTCCCCCCTTCCTCCCCCACCAGGGGTCCTGTTTGTGCAGGTCCTACGTAAATACAATGCCTCAGCCCCCGCCCCGCTCCCCAGCAGGGTCCTGTTTGTGCAGGTCCTACGTAAACAAGGGGGAAGGCCACACCTGTTGTGCTCAGACTGCTGGAAGCCTGGGAGAGCGGGAGACTCACACCGGGGCCGGGGCCTGGACTCGTCACCTGGGCAGAGAGACGGCGCGTCAGGGTCACGAGGCGCCCACCTCTGGGGTGAGCTGTAGGGAACTCCCCACGGGCAGGGTTGGTGCGTACCATGTGAGGGCTGTGCGGGGTACATACCGGAGGGGGTCACACCATGTGGGGGCTGTACAGAGAGGGTAGTTCATACCATGTGGGGATAGTACCATGGGGGGGTACATACTATATGGGGACTGTAGGCGGGTACGTACCATGTGGGGGCTGTGCAGGGTGGTTCGTACCATGTGGGGGCTGTGCGGGGTACATACCGGAGGGGGTCACACCATGTGGGGGCTGTACAGAGAGGGTAGTTCATACCATGTGGGGATAGTACCATGGGGGGGTACATACTATATGGGGACTGTAGGCGGGTACGTACCATGTGGGGGCTGTGCGGGGTGGTTCGTACCATGTGGGGGCTGTGCGGGGTACATACCGGAGGGGGTCACACCATGTGGGGGCTGTACAGAGAGGGTAGTTCATACCATGTGGGGATAGTACCATGGGGGGGTACATACTATATGGGGACTGTAGGCGGGTATGTACCATGTGAGGGCTGTGCGGGGTGGTTCGTACCATGTGGGGGCTGTGCGGGGTGGTTCGTACCATGTGGGGGCTGAACGAGGTACATACCGGAGGGGGTCACACCATGTGGGGACTGTACAGAGAGGGTAGTTCATACCATGTGGGGATAGTACCATGGGGGGGTACATACTATATGGGGACTGTAGGCGGGTATGTACCATGTGAGGGCTGTGCGGGGTGGTTCGTACCATGTGGGGGCTGTGCGGGGTGGTTCGTACCATGTGGGGGCTGTGCGGGGTACATACCGGAGGGGGTCACACCATGTGGGGGCTGTACAGAGAGGGTAGTTCATACCACGTGGGGATAGTACCATGGGGGGGTACATACTATATGGGGACTGTAGGCGGGTACGTACCATGTGGGGGCTGTGCGGGGTGGTTCGTACCATGTGGGGGCTGTGCAGGGTGGTTCGTACCATGTGGGGGCTGTGCGGGGTACATACCGGAGGGGGTCACACCATGTGGGGGCTGTACAGAGAGGGTAGTTCATACCACGTGGGGATAGTACCATGGGGGGGTACATACTATATGGGGACTGTAGGCGGGTACGTACCATGTGGGGCCCATAGCGGGGGGGTCAGTACGTACAGTGTGAAGGCCATGTCTGGGGTAGTAGGAGCCATACCTCGAGGGGGGGTCGGTACATACCATGTGGGGACGATAAGGGGAGGGGTCCATACATACAATCTGGGGAAGGCCCTACTGTGGAGGTCAGTATGTACCACGTAGGAGCCATACGGGGGGAAGCTGTCGGTACATACCATATGGGGGCCATTCCCAGGGTGGGGGGGTTGGTAGGTACCATGTGGGAGGCTGTGCACAGGGTGTTGGTATGTACCATGCAAGGGCATACCTGGGGGGAACACAAAGTACCTACCATGAGGGGGACATACCTAGGGGGTTGGTGTGTACCTTGTGGGGCCATACCCGGGTTCAGTATGTACCATGTGTGGGCCATACACGGAGGAGTCAGTTGGTACCATGTGGGGGCCGTAACCAGGGGGGAGCTGGTACGTACCATGTGGGAGCCATACCCAGAGGGTCAGTACATACCATGTGGGGGGCTGTACCCGGGGTGTCAGTACATACCATGTGCGGGGCCATAGCTGGAGTGTTGGTACGTACCGTGTGGGAAGCCATACCCGGGGTGTCGGTACGTACCATGTGGGGGCCGTACCCGGGGTGTCAGTACGTACCATGTGGGGGGCTGTACCAGGGGAGTCGGTACGTACCATGTGGGAAGCCATACCCGGGGTGTCGGTACGTACCATGTGGGGGGCCGTACCAGGGGAGTCAGTACGTACCATGTGGGGGGCCGTACCAGGGGAGTCGGTACGTACCATGTGGGAAGCCGTACCCGGGGTGTCAGTACGTACCATGTGGGGGGCCGTACCGGGGGTGTCAGTACGTACCATGTGGGGGGCCGTACCAGGGGAGTCGGTACGTACCATGTGGGAAGCCATACCCGGGGTGTCGGTACGTACCATGTGGGGGCCGTACCCGGGGTGTCAGTACGTACCATGTGGGGGGCCGTACCAGGGGAGTCGGTACGTACCATGTGGGAAGCCATACCCGGGGTGTCAGTACGTACCATGTGGGGGGCCATACCCGGGGAGTCGGTACGTACCATGTGGGAAGCCATACCCGGGGTGTCAGTACGTACCATGTGGGGGCCGTACCCGGGGTGTCAGTAAGTACCATGTGGGGGGCCGTACCAGGGGAGTCGGTACGTACCATGTGGGAAGCCATACCCGGGGCGTCGGTACGTACCATGTGGGGGGGCCGTACCCGGGGTGTCAGTACGTACCATGTGGGGGGCCGTACCAGGGGAGTCGGTACGTACCATGTGGGGGGCCGTACCTGGGGTGTCAGTACGTACCATGTGGGAAGCCATACCCGGGGTGTCAGTACGTACCATGTGGGGGGGCCGTACCTGGGGTGTCGGTACGTACCATGTGGGAAGCCATACCCGGGGTGTCGGTACGTACCATGTGGGGGGGCCGTACCTGGGGTGTCGGTACGTACCATGTGGGAAGCCGTACCCGGGGTGTCAGTACGTACCATGTGGGGGGGCCGTACCTGGGGTGTCGGTACGTACCATGTGGGAAGCCGTACCCGGGGTGTCAGTACGTACCATGTGGGGGGGCCGTACCCGGGGAGTCAGTACGTACCATGTGGGAAGCCGTACCCGGGGTGTCGGTACGTACCATGTGGGGGGGCCGTACCCGGGGTGTCAGTACGTACCATGTGAGGGGGCCGTACCCGGGGTGTCAGTACGTACCATGTGGGAAGCCGTACCCGGGGTGTCGGTACGTACCATGTGGGAAGCCATACCCGGGGTGTCAGTAAGTACCATGTGGGGGGCCGTACCAGGGGAGTCGGTATGTACCATGTGGGAAGCCGTACCCGGGGTGTCGGTACGTACCATGTGGGAAGCCGTACCCGGGGTGTCGGTACGTACCATGTGGGGGGCCGTACCCGGGGAGTCGGTACGTACCATGTGGGAAGCCATACCCGGGGTGTCGGTACGTACCATGTGGGGGGCCGTACCCGGGGTGTCAGTACGTACCATGTGGGAAGCCATACCCGGGATGTCAGTACGTACCATGTGGGGGACTGTACGAGGGGAGTCAGTACGTACCATGTGGGGGGCCGTACCCAGGGTGTCGGTACGTACCATGTGGGAAGCCGTACCCGGGGTGTCGGTACGTACCATGTGGGAAGCCATACCCGGGGTGTCGGTACGTACCATGTGGGGGGCCGTACCCGGGGAGTCGGTACGTACCATGTGGGAAGCCGTACCCGGGGTGTCGGTACGTACCATGTGGGGGGCCGTACCCGGGGTGTCAGTACGTACCATGTGGGAAGCCATACCCGGGATGTCAGTACATACCATGTGGGGGACTGTACGAGGGGAGTCAGTACGTACCATGTGGGGGGCTGTACCCAGGGTGTCGGTATGTACCATGTGGGGGACTGTACGAGGGGAGTCGGTAGGTACCATGTGGGGGGCTGTACCAGGGGAGTCGGTACGTACCATGTGGGAAGCCATACCCGGGGTGTCGGTACGTACCATGTGGGGGGCCGTACCCGGGGTGTCAGTACGTACCATGTGGGAAGCCATACCCGGGATGTCAGTACGTACCATGTGGGGGACTGTACGAGGGGAGTCAGTACGTACCATGTGGGGGGCTGTACCCAGGGTGTCGGTATGTACCATGTGGGGGACTGTACGAGGGGAGTCGGTACGTACCATGTGGGGGGCTGTACCAGGGGTGTCGGTACGTACCATGTGGGGGCCGTACACGGGGTGTCGGTACGTACCATGTGGGGGCCGTACCTGGGGTGTTGGTACGTACCATGTGGGGGGCCGTACCCGGGGTGTCGGTACGTACCATGTGCGGGCCGTACCCAGGGGGCTTGCCCTGGGCGGGCAGCATGGGGGTGCTGCTGCAGGGGTTGATGCGTTTCTCCTTCTGGCGGCGGTTGCAGAACCAGACACGGATCACCTCCTTCTCCATGTTCAGCTGCTCTGCGATCAGCAGGATCTCCTCTGAGGTAGGCTTCTGGTTCTGGGCGCAGTGACAGAAGAAGATAAGAGCGGCCGGACGGGGTCAGACCCAGGGTCCATCTAGCCCAGTGTCCTGTCTGCCAGCGTGGCCAATGCCAGGTGCCCCAGAGGGAGTGAACAGAGCAGGGAACCATCAAGTGATCCATCCCCCACCGCCCAATCCCAGCTTCCGGCAGAGGCTTGGGACACCATCCCCACCCAGCCTGGCTCATAGCCATTGATGGACCTCTCCTCCAGGAACTTCTCTAGTTCTTTTTTTAGCCCTGTCATAGTCTTCACCTTCACAACACCCTCTGGCAGGGAGTTCCACAGGTTGACGGTGTGCTGTGGGAAGAAATACGTCCTTGTGTTCGTTTTAAACCTGCTGCCTGTTAATTTCATTGGGTGGCCCCCCAGTTCTTGGGTTACGCGAAGGGGTAAACAACAGTCTCTTGTTTACTCTCTCCCCACCAGTCAGGATTTTATAGCCCTCTCTCATATCCCCCCTTAGCCGTCTCTTTTCCAGGCTGAAAAGCCCCAGTCTTATTAATCTCTCCTCATTTGGAAGCCGTCCCATCCCCCTCATCATTTTTGTTGCCGTTTTCTGAACCTTTTCCAATTCCAGTAGATCTTTTTGGAGCTGGGGCGACCACGTCTGCCCGCAGTATTCAAGCTGTGGGTGTCCCGTGGATTTATATGGAGGCACCATGACATTTTCTGTCTCATTCTCTCTCCCTTTCCTAACGATGCCCAACACCCTGTTCACATTTGTGGCTGCCACTGCACATTGCGTGGATGTTTTCAGAGAACTATCCACAATGGCTCCAAGATCTTTCTGGAGTGGGAACAGCTCATTTAGACCCCACCTTATATGTGTAGTTGAGATTATGTTTCCAATGTGCATCACTTTGCACTAATGAACAGTGAATTTCATCTGCCATTTTGTTGCCCAGTCACCCAGTTTTGTGAGATCCCTTTGTAGCTCTTTGCAGGCTGCCTGGGACTTAACTAGCTCGAGTAGTTTTGTATCATCTGCAAAATTTGCCACCTCCCTGTGTGATGAAGTAGGGGATTTTCTTAATGGTTTGCATGAACACTGCGTGTGTCTCAGTTTCCCTGTGTGCTGCACAGGACCAGGTGTGACCTCACCTAGAAGCAGGGACCCCAGACACCAGCCTGGAGATTGGGGACCCAGCGACTGGGGACCGGGGACCCAGCCCAGCTCAGGGCCAGTGGGGAACCAATGGGCTGAGGAGAGAGGGGCCCGGGGACCTGCTCACCCGGGATGAAAGAGAAAGGACAGAGGAGGGACTGATGGAGGAGGGGATTTAGGGGGCTCAGCTGGAAGGAGCAGCTGGAGCCATGGGGCCGGGACAGGCCCAGCTGGCTGTGACTCAGACTGGCCGGGCCGAGGGCCCTTAGACCTGCCTGGGCTACGTCCAGACGCTCAATAAACCTCCTGTGTGACGCTGGCAGAGTCACTGCAGCTAGAGATCGGGGGTGTTGCTCCCTCTCAGGGTGGGGGTTCCAGGGGCCCAGATCAAGGAGACTCCCCGAGGGGCCCCAGGCTGCTGGGGGCTCAGGGGTGCAGTCCCAGGGGGCAGCAAGGCCAGAGGGCCTAACCCCAGAGAAAGCGTGAACCCCAGGAAGGGCTGCCAGACTGGGGGGTTCCTCCCAGGGGCCACAGGGAGCCGAGCGAGCGCGGGGGGCTGGGAGCCCATGACACACTGTTTACCCCTTTCTCCAGCTCACTTGTGAATGTGTTGAACAGCACAGGGCCCAGTACAGAGCCCTGGGGGACCCTGCTCTTTACCTCTCTCCAGTCTGAAAACTGACCCTTTCTTCCTCCGCTTTGTTCCCTGTCTTTGAACCAGTTACCGACCCATGAGAGGGACCTGCCCTCTCAGCCCGTGGCAGCTTCCCTTGCTTAAGAGCCTTTGGGGAGGGCCCCTGTCCAGGGCGTTCTGAAAGTCCACGTATGCGATAGCCGCTGGCTCCCCCTTGGCCACGTGCTTGTTGACCCCTCACAGAATTCTAGGAGATTGGGGAGGGCGATTTCCCGTCACAAAAGCTGAGTTGACTCTTCCCCAACAAATCGTGTTCAGCCCTGTGTCTGACAGTTCTGTTCTTTACTAGAGTTTCCACCAGTCTGGCCGGCACTGACGTCAGGCTCACCGGCCTGGAATTGCCGGGATCGCCTCTGGAGCCTTTTTACTAATTGGCGTCACATTAGCTACCCTCCAGTCAGCTGGGGCAGAGGCTGATTGAAGCAGTAGGTGACATACCACCACTACAAGTGGGGTCCCTCGCAAAGCAGCAGGAGCACCATGGGAGGTGGGGGGGTCTCTCCCCAGGGACCCCGGGGACGGGGGGTCTCACCGCAAGAAAGCTCTTCTCCAGGGCGAAGCGCACGTTGGTCTCAATGCTGGTCCGTTTCTTGCGGCGCCGGCCTGGCAGCCCGTCAAAGCCCAGGCTGGGGCTGCTCAGCTGGTTGGGGCTGGGGAGGGTCGAGTCCACCGACATGGTCTCTGGGGGGAGCACAGACCATTCACTCGGGCCCCCCACTGTCCTGCCCCCAGCTGGCGCCATCCCGGTCCCAACCCACCCAACGTACTCCCCTCCCAGAGCCAGGAGAGAACCCAGGAGTCCTGGTTCCCAGCCTCCCTCCCCCCGACCACTACACCCACTCCCCTCCCAGAGCCAGGAGAGAACCCAGGAGTCCTGGCTCCCAGCCTCCCTCCCCCCGACCACTACACCCACTCCCCTCCCAGAGCCAGGAGAGAACCCAGGAGTCCTGGCTCCCAGCCTCCCTCCCCCCGACCACTACACCCACTCCCCTCCCAGAGCCAGGAGAGAACCCAGGAGTCCTGGCTCCCAGCCCCCCACCCCCTGACCACTACACCCACTCCCCTCCCAGAGCCAGGAGAGAACCCAGGAGTCCTGGCTCCCAGCCTCCCTCCCCCCGACCACTACACCCACTCCCCTCCCAGAGCCAGGGAGAGAACCCAGGAGTCCTGGCTCCCAGCCCCCCACCCCCTGACCACTACACCCACTCCCCTCCCAGAGCCAGGAGAGAACCCAGGAGTCCTGGCTCCCAGCCCCCCACCCCCTGACCACTACACCCACTCCCCTCCCAGAGCCAGGGAGAGAACCCAGGAGTCCTGACTCCCAGCCCCACCCCCACCCACCCCCTGGGCCCCAAAGCCCATAGACCTGGCACACAGACCCCCTCCCCAGCAGCCCCCCAGACCAAAGCCTGGTCCCCCGCTCCCCACATAGCCTGCTACACCTGCCCCTGTGCTGCCCACCCACAAAGTCCCAGTCATGACCCTCTGGGCCCCCCAGGCCTCCCTCCACCTGCCCCACCCCCCACAACTCACCTGCATCATTCAGCCACTTCTCCAGCAGCGGCTTGAGTTTGCACATGTTCTTGAAGCTGAGGTTAAGGGCCTCGAAGCGGGAGATGGTCGTCTGGCTGAAGTCGTTGCCATAGAGTTTTCCCATGGCCAGCCCTACATCGCCCTGGGGTGGGGGTGGGGGTGTCACACTTAGCAGCAGGGCAAGAGAGAACCCAGGAGTCCTGGCTCCCAGCCCCCCCATTCTAACCACTAGGCCCCACCGCCCTCCCAGAGCATGGAGAACCCAGGAGTCCTGGCTCCCAGCCCCCCCATTCTAACCACTAGGCCCCACCGCCCTCCCAGAGCATGGAGAACCCAGGAGTCCTGGCTCCCCGCCCCCCCATTCTAACCACTACGTCCCACCACCCTCCCAGAGCAGGGAGAGAATGCAGGAGTCCTGGCTCCCAGCCCTCTGCTCTAACCACTAGGCACCACTGCCCTCCCAGAGCAGGGAGAGAACCCAGGAGTCCTGGCTCCCAGCCCCCCCATTCTAACCACTAGGCCCCACCGCGCTCCCAGAGCATGGAGAACCCAGGAGTCCTGGCTCCCAGCCCCCCCATTCTAACCACTAGGCCCCACCGCCCTCCCAGAGCAGGGAGAACCCAGGAGTCCTGGCTCCCAGCCCCCCCATTCTAACCACTAGGCCCCACCGCCCTCCCAGAGCATGGAGAACCCAGGAGTCCTGGCTCCCAGCCCCCCCATTCTAACCACTAGGCCCCACCGCCCTCCCAGAGCATGGAGAACCCAGGAGTCCTGGCTCCCAGCCCCCCCATTCTAACCACTAGGCCCCACCGCGCTCCCAGAGCATGGAGAACCCAGGAGTCCTGGCTCCCAGCCCCCCCATTCTAACCACAACGTCCCACCACCCTCCCAGAGCAGGGAGAGAATGCAGGAGTACTGGCTCCCAGCCCTCTGCTCTAACCACTAGGCACCACTGCCCTCCCAGAGCAGGGAGAGAACCCAGGAGTCCTGGCTCCCAGCCCCCCTATTCTAACCACTAGCTCTAACCACTAGGCCCCTGTCCCAGAGCCAGGTGAGGACCCAGGTGTCCCAGCAGTACCTGTGTGAAGCCCAGCTTGATGCGTCGCTGTTTGAAGGTGCGGGCAAACTGCTCCAGTTCCTCCAGGTCGCTGGGCTCCTCGGGGTGTGCCGGCGGCTCCAGGCATTTCGGGGGCTGAGGGTGCGCAAGGTGGGACTCGGGGAGGCCCGGCCGAGTCACTGGCTGGGGAGGACAGGGGGTCACTGGGGGGCACAGGAGACAAGGGGATCCATGCACCCCAGCAGCCAGCACAGATCTTGTGGCCCCTGCTGGAAGAGGGGATGGACAGACAGACGGATGGTGCAGGAGATGGATGGATGGACAGACGGATTGGTGGGGTGGGGGGTTGGGGGGATGGATGGACAGACGGATGGGGGTGATGGATGGACGGACAAGTTGGGGAGGGTGATAAAGTGGGAATATTGCATAATATTTTGAATGACTATTGTGTGTGCCTCAGTTTCCCCACATGGTGCCTGGTTACTAGGTGTGTGGGGGGGGTTCTCTGCACAGACCCAGAGATGGATGTCTGGGGCTAAAGGTCTCTGAGGTCCCAGTGAGGCAGGGCTGTCCCTGGGGGGGCCAGGGGTGAGGGCTTTCCCGGGGGTGCCAGGGGTGGGGGTCTGGCCCCACGCCTTGGTGGATCCCAGAAGACAATGGCCCAGACACTTGGTACCAGGGCCGAACCTCCGCAGGATACCGGGCGGGGTGAGTAGCTGGAGGACGAAGGGCTGGGGGGGCTGATAAGGGAGTGGCTGGAAGCGGGGGTCTCATGGAGGGGTCGGGCCGCCCCAGCTGGACTGTGCTGTAATTTCCTTTCTCCAGGGTCACTCAGGGTGCCCGGACCCCCAAGAACCTGCCTGGGTCACTGCAGCCTCGAGGGCGGGGTCACCTCCAGTGTCCCCCCCAGGGGGGCTCGCTGCAGGGGGCTCCCGGCCCCAGTGAGAGTGACCCCCAGGGGGGCGGCTCAGGGAAGGGGTCCCCCAGGGACGGTCCCATTCTAACCCGGCGAGATGGACAAACAGTTGGAGATGTGGCAGGGGTGGATGGACAGACAGACGGATGTGGGTGTGGGGAGGAGGGATGGATGGTAATAGGGGGCATGGACAGATAGAGCGATGGGGGTGGGGAGGATGGACAGACAGAGCAATGGGGGGGTGGACAGACAGACAGACAGAGCAATGAGGCTGGGGGGGATGGATGGTAATGGGGGGCATGGACAGATAGAGCGATGGGGGTGGGGAGGATGGACAGACAGAGCAATGGGGGGGTGTACAGACAGACGGACGGGGTGGAGGGGACAGACAGACAGAGCAATGAGGCTGGGGGGGATGGATGGTAATGGGGGGCATGGACAGATAGAGCGATGGGGGTGGGGAGGATGGACAGACAGAGCAATGGGGGGGTGTACAGACAGACGGACGGGGTGGAGGGGACAGACAGACAGAGCAATGAGGCTGGGGGGGATGGATGGACAGATGGAGGGGAGGTGGATACCGACCCCTCTGAGCCCCCGGCTGGCTCACCTGTGCAGGCAGCCCGGCGCGGGGGGGGGCTGGCAGGAGCCCCCCCGGGCTTTGCTGAGGTAGCTGAAAGAGATTTGGTGTCGGGAGCAGCCCTGCAGGAGAGGAGAGAGAGTTAGCCTGGGTGCCCAGCCCCCGCGATGCGCCTGCCTCTGGGGGGTGTGGGGTGCAGGACAGGTTATACTGAGACCCCTCGCCCGGGCGCCCAGCCCCTGTGATGCGCCTGCCTCTGGGGGGGGGGTGCAGGACAGGTTATAGTGAGACCCCTCGCCCGGGCGCCCAGCCCCCACGATGCACCTCTCTCTGGGGGGGGGGTGCAGGACAGGTTATAGTGAGACCCCTCGCCCGGGCGCCCAGCCCCTGTGATGCGCCTGCCTCTGGGGGGTGTGGGGTGCAGGACAGGTTATAGTGAGACCCCTCACCCGGGCACCCAACCCCGCGATGTGCCTGCCTCTGGGGGGCTGGGCATACAGGGACCCTTGCCCAGGCAGAGATGCTGCCCCTCTGGGGTGGTGCGTGGCAGCCGATGCTAGAGGGCTCCCTGGCCGAGTGCTGGAGTGTCTGGTGGAGAGAGGCCAGCTGGGGGGGGAGGGCGCTGGGGGGCTGGGGAGGAGCTGGGGGGCAGGGCACTGGGGGGCTGGGGAGGAGCTGGGGGCAGGGTGCTGGGGCGCTGGGGAGGAGCTTGGGGGGCAGGGTGCTGGGAGGCTGGGGGAGCTGGGGGGCAGGGCACTGGGGGGGTGGGGAGGAGCTGGGGGGCAGGATGCTGGGAGGCTGGGGGAGCTGGGGGCAGGGTGCTGGGGGGGCTGGGGAGGAGCTGGGTGCAGGGCGCTGGGGGGCTGGGGAGGAGCTGGGGGCAGGGCAGTGGGGCGGTGGGGAGGAGCTGGAGGGCAGGATGCTGGGAGGCTGGGGGAGCTGGGGGGCAGGGCATTGGGGGGCAGGGGAGGAGCTGGGGGGCAGGGCGCTGGGGGGCTGGGGAGGAGCTGGGGGCAGGGCACTGGGGCGCTGGGGAGGAGCTGGGGGCAGGGCGCTGGGGAGGAGCTGGGAGGCAGGATGCTGGGGAGCTGGGGGAAGGGCGCTGGGGCACTGGGGAGGAGCTGGGTGCCGGGCACTGGGGGGCTGGGGAGGAGCTGGGTGCCGGGCACTGGGGGGCTGGGGAGGAGCTGGCGGGCAGGATGCTGGGGGAGCTGGGGGGCAGGGCACTGGGGGGGCTGGGGAGGAGCTGGGGGCAGGGCGCTGGGGCGCTGGGGAGAGGGCTGTGGGGGGCTGGGGAGGAGCTGGGGGGCAGGATGCTGGGAGGCTGGGGGAGCTGGGGGGCAGGGCGCTGGGGGGACTGGGGAGGAGCTGGTGGGAGGGCGTTGGGGGGCTGGGGAGGAGCTGGGGGCAGGGCGCTGGGGAGGAGCTGGGGGGCAGGATGCTGGGAGGCTGGGGGAGCTGGGGGGTAGGGCGCTGGGGGGCTGGGGAGGAGCTGGGGGCAGGGTGCTGGGGGGTTGGGGGGAGCTTGGGGCAGGGCACTGGGGGGCTGGGGAGGAGCTGGGGGGCAGGGCGCTGGGGAGGAGCTGGGGGGCAGGATGCTGGGAGGCTGGGGGAGCTGGGGGCAGGGCGCTGGGGGGCTGGGGAGGAGCTGGGGGGCAGGATGCTGGGAGGCTGGGGGAGCTGGGGGGCAGGGCGCTGGGGGGCTGGGGAGGAGCTTGGGGCAGGGCGTTGGGGGGCTGGGGAGGAGCTGGGGGCAGGGCGCTGGGGGGGCTGGGGAGGAGCTGGGGGGCAGGATGCTGGGAGGCTGGGGAGGAGCTGGGGGGCAGGAGGCTGGGGGAGCTTGGGGCAGGGCGCTGGGGCGCTGGGGAGGAGCTGGGGGCAGGGCGCTGGGGAGGAGCTGGGGGCAGGGAGCTGGGGGGACTGGGGAGGAGCTGGGGGCAGGGCGCTGGGGAGGAGCTGGGGGGCAGGGCGCTGGGGAGGAGCTGGGGGGCAGGATGCTGGGAGGCTGGGGAGGAGCTGGGGGGCAGGAGGCTGGGAGGCTGGGGAGCTGGGGGGCAGGGCGCTGGGCGCTGGGGAGGAGCTGGGGGACAGGGCGCTGGGGAGGAGCTGGGGCAGGGAGCTGGGGGACTGGGAGGAGTGGGGCAGGGCGCTGGGGAGGAGCTGGGGGCAGGATGCTGGGAGGCCTGGGGGAGCTGGGGGCAGGGCGCTGGGGGACTGGGGAGGGCTGGGGGCAGGGTGCGCTGGGGCGCTGGGAGTTGCTGGGAGGCTGGGGCAGATGGGGGCAGGGCGCTGGGGGGGCTGGGGAGGAGCCGGGGGGGCAGGGCGCTGGGGCGCTGGGGAGGAGCCGGGGGGCAGAGTGCTGGGACGCTGGGGGGGAGGGCACTGCCAGGGCTGTACCTTGCTGTCCTTGCTGGGCCTGCGGCAGCAGGAACTGGGCGGGCGGCTGGAGGTGGTGCCCAGGGACAAGCACCAGCTGCTGGAGCTGAAGGAGCTGCTGGATGTCCTGGGGGACAGAGAGAGGGTCAGGGGGGTTATGGGGGGCTGGGCCTGGCGCCGTGTGGGGCTCAGAGCCTCAGCGGCCCTGGTGCACGGCAAGTGACACTCTCCCCACCTATGTTGCGCAGCGAGACGCAGTGACACACACATCCCCACAATACCCGGTGCAGTGCAGTGCCCCCCCTCCCGCAGTGCCTGGAGCAGTGCAGTGACACCCAATGCAGTGCCCAGCAGGATGCGATGACCCCACACACACACACAGCATCCAGCATGATGCAGCGGCCACCTACAATGCCAAGCCCAGTGAAGTGACACCCTGTGGTGTCCGTTGCAATGCAGTGACCCCCCCCTGCAGTGCCAGTGCAATGCAGTGCCAGCCTGCAATGCCAAGCCTAGTGAAGTGATGCCCGATGGTGCCCAGTGCGATGCAGCAACTCCCACCGTGCCCAGTGCGATGCAGCAACCCCCACCATGCCCAGAGCGATGCAGTGACCCCCCTGCCGTGCCCAGAGCGATGCAGCGACTCTGCCATGCCCAGAGCGATGCAGTGACCCCCCTGCCGTGCCCAGTGCGATGCAGCGACCCCCACCATGCCCAGTGTGATGCAGCGACCCTGCCATGTCCAGAGCGATGCATTGACCCCCCTGCCGTGCCCACTGTGATGCAGCCACCCCCTGCAGTGCCCACTGTGATGCAGCAACCCGCCCACCATGCCCAGTGCGATGCAGTGACCCTCCACAGTGCCCAGAGTGATGCAGCGACCCCCCCACAGTGCCCAGAGCGATGCAGCGACCCCCCCACAGTGCCCAGAGCGATGCAGCGACCCCCCTGCAGTGCCCAGTGTGATGCAGCCACCCCCCACAGTGCCCAGAGCGATGCAGCGACCCCCCCACAGTGGCCAGAGCGATGCAGCGACCCCCTGCAGTGACCAGTGTGATTCAGTGAGCCCCGCAGTGCTCAGTGTCATGTGACCCCCCGCTGTGCCCAGAGCAATGCAGTGACCTCCCACAGTGTCCAGTGCGAAGCAGTGACCCCCCCACCATGCCCAGAGTGATGCATTGACCCCCCACAGTGCCTAGTGTGATGCAGTGACCCCCCTACCATGCCTAGAACGATGCACTGATCCCCCCGTCATGTCCAGTGTGAAGCAGTGACCCCTGAAGTGCCCAGTGTGAAGCAGTGACCCCCCTACACCGTGGCCAGAGCGATGCAGTGACCCCCCCGCAGTGCCAGTGTGATGAGTGACCCCTTGTCATGCCCAGAGTGATGCAGTGACCCCTGCAGTGCCCAGTGTGATGCAGTGACCCCTGCAGTGCCCAGTGTGATGCAGTGACCTCCCCGCTGTGCCCAGAGCGCTGCAGCGCCACCCACGGGGGCATCCCTTACCTGCGCGGTGAGCTGGATGGGCTGCGACAGAGCCAGCTGGGGCGTTTGCGGCTGGCTCTGGGGCGCCTCGCCCCCCGGCGGCTGGCTGGCGGCGTTGGCTGCAGCGGCCGCGTTGGATTGCTGCACGGCCGCCGCCAGGAGCTGTGCCTGCGCCTGCTGCAGGAGGAGCTGCTGCTGGGCGGGCATCAGGGCCGTCAGCTGGGGGCCAGGCAAGCCGGGGTGCAGGGGGTGCAGGCGGGGGAGGGGGACAGAGAGGGGAAGCAGCAGGTTAGTCCCAGCGCGTCCCCCCCGGAAGTGCCAGCGAGCGGCAAAGCAGCCCCCACCCCTCTTAGCGCAAGAGCACCAGCCGGGGACCCCCCTCAGCCCACACTGGGGCCAGCTGGGAGCCAGCGCCCCCTGCAGGGGAAAGGCCCCATGCTGTTTCCTGCCCCCGAGCCAGGCCCCACCCCCCACCCCAGGGCCATCACCCCCCTCGCCACCGGGGGCCCCCACTCACCCCGGCCAGCTGGCTGCCGGCTAACATGAGCTGGGCCTGGGGCAGGTGCGGCTGCTGGGCCGGGGGGGCCGGTGCTGGAGCTGGAGGCAGGGCCGAGGGGTCCTCTGCCTTGATCTGGGGGAGAGGAGAGACGGGTCAGGGGGGCAGGGCAGAGCGGGGCAATGGCAGGGGGTCAAGGGTCACAATTGAGGCCTGGTGGGGGGGCCGAAGAGGCCTGGTGGAGGAGTCAGAAGGGGGTCACAGGGAGGCCTGGTGGGGGGTCGGGGGGGGTCAGACGTCAGGGGGGCTGGAGCAGAGGAGTCGGGGGTCAGAGGAGGGCCTGGTGGGGGGGAGGCTTTTGGCCCCAGGCCAGGCTGGGCTGGTCTCAGGCTGATCTTTCCCTCCCCCAATGGAGCCAGACTCCCCCCCCCCCGGAAACTCTGAGGTGCTGGGCGGGGAGATCCCCTCCCCCGGCCCCGCTGGCATGGGGGGCCATATGGGGGGGCAGGGCTGGGGAGCTGCGAGGGGGGACAGGACCAGGGTTACCTGACAATGTTCCCAGGGGGGTTCAGCTCCCCAGCTTGTGGAGGGGGGCTGGTGGGGGGGTGGGGCCCTCGCTCATGCGCTCTCCCGTCCCCCCCACCCGCCTGCTGAGCCGCTTCCTGTTTTGCTGCCGCCCCGGGGGCCCCGGGATTTCCCCCCACCCCCACCCCCCTGAGTCATCGCCCGCAACCAGCCAACCGAGCGAAAACAGGAACGGGGGGGGTAGAAACCCCTGAGAACCAGGCATGGCCGCCTGCCAGGCATGGCCCCCCACCGGCCCCCCAGCAAGGTGCATCCCCCCAGCACAGCCCCCCCGGCCCCCCAGCAAGGTGCACCCCCCGGCACAGCCCTCCCGGCCCCCCAGTGAGGTACAGCTCCCCCCCGCCAGGCCCGGCTCCCCACTGGCCTCCCAGCAAGGTGCAGCCCCCCCCAGGCACAGTTCTTACCTTGGAGCTGGGGCCAGTGGGGGCCGGGGAGAATGGGGCTGGCTTGCTCTGCTGGGTCTGCGACAGATGGGGGGACCCCGAGTCAGTGGGGGGATGAGGACCCTCCTGTGCCTCCATTCCCCCCACAACCCCACTGTGCTCCCCCCACCTGCACCATGCTCTCCAGGACCCCAGTGCACTCCCCGCACCGTGATCCCCCCAGCCCTGCATGGTCCCTGTACCCCCCCAACCCTACTGCCCTCCCCCAGCCCCCCACACCTCTCTGGACCCTGCCACGCTCCCCCCCCACCAGGCTCTCCCTCGGCCCCCCTGAACTCCCCCTTCTCACTCACCTGGTGGTTTGTGTCGGGACCGTTTCGTTCTGTGTCTGGAAGAAGAGAGAAAATGAACCTTCGTCTCCTGCCTCCCCACCCTCACAACTCCCCCACCCCAGGGCCCTGCCCCCCAACACTGCCCCCCCAAACCAGGGCACCCACAGGGCCTACTAAGGTCCTCGTTCCGACCCCCTTCGCTGGCTCCGCTGGGGGGGAGAGACTGGTGGGCGGAGGGGCAGCCCCCAGCAGGGTTTCGGGGGTACCTGTGTGCTCCCCATGTGGCTCCACTCGTGCCTTCTCCAGCTCCAGTGGCTTAGACATTCTTATTTCTAGAGAGAGAGAGAGACGGGGAGCGATGAATAACCGGGCCTGGGACCCAGGCGTCCTGGCTCCCCCCTCCCCGCTCTAACCACTAGGCCCTACTCGCCTCCCAGAGCCAGGAGAGAACCCAGGAGTCCTGGCTCCCGGCCCGCCCCCCTTTGTGACCCTGTTGGCTGCTCAGTGACTGTGTCCGGATGGGGGGCAGGGTGGGGGGCCGGCTAGGTGGGGCACAGAACTGGCCCTGATCCAGCCCTGGGGGGAATGGGACATGGGCCCTTTCCCCTCCCCCTCTCAGGCTGGGGCTGCCCCCTCCTGAAGCCTAACTCCCACCACCAGATTTCCTCCGCAGCCCCTCCCCCACGACCCAGCCAACTCCCCCCTGCCCAACCCCAATCTACCCCCCCAGGAATTACCTGCGGGATGAGAATTTAACCCCTGCCTGTCCACGTCACCTGCTCGCCCTCCGGCCAGCCCCAGGGGTCCCTGCCCCCAAGGCCGCAGACACAGCCCCCCAGCTCCTGCCTGCTCGGCTGGCTCTGCGCCCCCGGGACCAAGTGGCCCGGAGCCCGGGGCTGCCAAGAGCCGCCTGCTGCCTCATTTGCATAAGGGACTGAGTCAGCGGCACAAACCCCGAAACAGGCAGGCGGGGGGCGGGGGCAGGCTCCGTGCTGGGGATCCTGGGGATGGGGGCACGGCTGGGGTAGGCTGGGGGCTGGGCTGTGTCCAGGTGCCGGGGGGTGGGGG
>NW_022059800.1:0-43982 GCF_007399415.2 Gopherus evgoodei | reverse complement strand
CCCAGTGACGGCCCCGTGGGGCAGGGACACAGCCTGGCCTCTGGGGAGCTCAATCTGGGTGAGTAGTGCTTCCTGCCCTTCCTGCATGTAGCTAGCCATCCGCGCACGCCAGGTTCTCCCCCCCCCCCCACGCTAGCCACCGTCAGCCCTAGTCTGTGCTTACACACTAGGTCCGCCCCCCCCTCATGTTAGCCACCATCACCTCCAGTCCACACACACACACACCCCAGGTCTCTCTTCCCCCGCCCATGCTAGCCACCATCACCCCCAGTCCACACACATGCCAGGTCCCCCTCCCCCCATGCTAGCCACCATCACCCCCATACCCCCCCTCCACACACCCACACTAGGTCTCCCTATCCCCCATGCTAGCCGCCATCACCTCCAGTCCACACACGGATGCACACACTGGGTCCCCCTCCCCCCGCCCATGCTAGCCACCATCACCCCCAGTCCACACACATGCCAGGTCCCCCTCCCCCCATGCTAGCCACCATCACCCCCATTCTCCCCCTCCACACACCCACACTAGGTCTCCCTATCCCCCATGCTAGCCGCCATCCCCACTGGCGCCATCTGACCCTGGGTCCCAGCCCCCTGCATGCTAGCCACCATCACTCCCAGTCACCCCCCACACACAGACGTTTAGCCGCCCTCACCCTGGGTGCTAGCTGCAGCCTTGTGTGCTAGCCCCCCTGCCCTAGGCTGTTTCTGGGTGCTAGCAGAGGAATGCGCCCAAGGTGGGGTGGGGGGGGGTCCCTCTGCCATTGCCCTGAGCCCACCCCTTGTGATGGGCCATGGTGCTTACCCCCCCTTCTCTCCCAGGTCTCGGGCTGTACTTTTTTCTAAGCCACTGGAGCTCATCCACTTGGGACATGGAGACTCCTGACAACGACCCCGTCGGGGTGCTGCCACGGGGCAAACCTCTGCCCGCCTGCAGGCCTCTGACTGTGCCAGCTGGGCCAAGCACTGGACTGAGTGATGCACCTCCTGTGTTGGCGTGGAGACGGGACAGGCAACTCCAGATGCACAGGGTATGGGGCCAGCCCCCTCGAGGGCTCGCTGTGGCTCCTGTCCCTGGACAGGGGCACCGCTGACCAGGAGACTTGAGCTTTCATTATTTTTAGGACACAAACCTGGTTTTCCTTCTGCTGCCGTTTGGGCTCCGGGGGGCAGGTGGAAATGGGGAGTCAGTCACTTTTCTTAGGGATGTTTTCCTGGGCTCTGGCTATTTGTACATTATATAAATATATCGGGGGGGGGGTGGGTGGGACGGACAGGGCTCAGGCAATGGCTGCAGGAATTTGTCCTCAGTCCTAGGGGTGGGGGTGGGGGTGTCAGCTGGTGTAATTATTTAAAAAAGATGGTATTTTTTTAAGCAAAAGATGAAAAAAATGCAAAAAAACCCCCAACCAAACAAAACGGTCTGACCTGATCTTTTTTGACAAATGGTTTTGCAGCGTCTTGTATCGAGGATGGAAAAAAAATCAATAAAACAGAGAATTTGTAGTGGAGACTCTTCTTGAAGAGGCACTTTCAGTTCCTTCTCTGCCAGCCTGGGGCAGAGCCCAGGGGTCCTGGCTCCCGGCCCCCTGCACTGGGACAGAGCCCGGGGGTCCAGCTGTAGTAAGGGAAGTCAGGTGGTGCTGGGTCACTGCGAAGGCAACTGCTGAGCTTCCCTTTTCCATGTCCAGTGCAGGCCAGTGGAGAACAGTGCCGGGCCGGTGCCAGGGGCCCTGGTTCTCCCACAGGGTGGAGGTGTGTCCAGGCCCCTGGGCTAGTCACCCTCCCCTGCTCTTCCCTTCACCAGGCCGAAGCCCCTGTGCGGCTGAAAGCTGGGGTGTCGCGAGGATCCACAGCTCCCAAGCCAGGCTCCCAGAAGTATCTCGTTTTGGCCTTCACAGCATCCCCAGCAATGAGATCCACAGGTTAACCGTGCTACGCGAGCGAAGAAATGTGTCCTGTTTATTTCATGGGGACCCCTGGTTCTTGTCATTTCCTTATTCGCTCTCCACCCGTCAGGATTTTATAGCCTCTCATCTCCCCCTTCAGTCGCCTCTTTCCCAAGCTGAACAGTCCCAGTCCTCACACGGGAGCTGTTCCAGCCCCCCATCCTTTCTGTTCCCTGTGCTGTACCCCTGCGTTCTAACAGCTGTTCTGAGGGGGCGCGGGGGGACTCGGGGGGCTGTTAGAGGCGTTATATTGTCCATCGTCTTCTCTCTCCCTTTTCCAGTGGCTGCCAACAGCCTGGTTGCTTTTCTGGCTGCTGCTGCTGTTGACCCCTCACAGAATTCTAGGAGATTGGGGAGGGCGAGTTCCCGTCACAAAAGCTGAGTTGACTCTTCCCCAACAAATCGTGTTCAGCCCTGTGTCTGACAGTTCTGTTCTTTACTAGATGTGATGGAGCAGGGGCTGGCTGGGGGCGATGGGAGGGCCGGGGGTGACTTTAGGGGAGGGACAGGATCTAAGCCTGTAACCTGAGCCAGGTAGGGGAGGGGCTCAGCACCTGGGCCGGGAAGCTGGGCAAAGGAATCGCCGGCTGGAGGGGGGGCAGGTCAGTTTCGGTTCTGGGCTGGGTGAGGGGAATTCAGGGGATCCTATTCTGGGGTCCAAGCGCCCTGAACCCTGAGAAGGACTCAACTGGGGGGTCCTGGTTGGGCCTCCAGGCTCTGCTGTAACCTGCAATCCTGTTGTCCAATAAACCACCTGTTTTACTGGCTGGCTGAGAGTCACTGAGAGTCCCAGGAAGAGGGGTGCAGGGCCGGACTCCCCCACACTCCATGACACCAGAGTTCCACCAGTTTGACTGGCACTGAAGTCCGGCTCACCGGCCTGGAATTGCTGGGATCGCCTCTGGAGCCTTTTTACAAAAATTAGTGTCCCATTAACTATCCACCAGTCAGCGGGGGCAGCTGCGGATCTCAGTGACGGGTGACAGCACAGTTAGCCGTTCTGCAGGTTCACTTTGAGTCCTTCAGACCTCTGGGGTGCAGCCCAGCGGCGCCTGGGCCCTTCTTACTGTTTAGTTTATCAGTTTGTTCCCAAACCACCTCTACAGCCGCCTCCGCCTGGGATGGTGCAGCAGATTTCTTCACCTCAAAGGATTGGCTGAAGTGTGGGAATCCCCCTCAGGTCCTCTGCAGTGAAACTGCTGGAAAGAATTCATTCCCCTCCCCTCGCTCTTCCCGGGCCCCACAGCTGGAGGGGCCTTAACAAAAACGGCTGTTGTTCAACTTCAAATTCTCGCTTGGCCTCCCCGTTTGCCCTGCCTGTGCCAGTGTCTGCTGCCTCCTGCTGGCTGGGGCAGGAGGGGGCCCTGGGACTGAGCTACGGGGGCTGCTCTCACCTGGGCTGGCTCGAGCTGCAGAGCCGAGGGGGCCTCCACTGCAGCATGGCTCGGGGGTGCTAATTACCCCGCTCTGCTGTGCAGATGCTGCCCAGTGTCTCTGCCAGCCCTGCCCAAGGGGCGTCAGTCCCTGCGCCAGGCGTGAATCCCCCAGCAGCCTGGCTCTGCTGGGCAGAGTGCCCAGGGTGAGGCTGGAGCCCGGGGACTGAGGGGCTGATCCCCCAGGCTCCTCCCTACGCTGGGGGATCTGGGCCATTGCAGGGCTCCGGAGGGGTGGGGGTCCCTGGCACCCCCACTCCATTGGCCATATGGGGGTGTCTCCTTCCCCCCTCCCCCAAGCTCTCTCCTGGTCTGTTCCTCGGGCTGGAAAGTTACCCCCTGTCGCCCTCAGGGGTGTTACTCCAACTTGGGGGGGCTGGGCCAGGTCCCTCCAGGCTCCCAGCCCCACGGTGCCCGAGGCGTTGCGGGCGGCGGCTGCTGACGCTGCTTTGGCCACGAGGGGGCAGCAGGGGCTCTGCGAGTGCTACAGCTGTTGCTGTTCGCTTAACGGCCGCCAGGTGGCTCCACGCCTCTAGATTTGTTCCCCTTCCGCCCTCGGCTCCCAGCCCCCCCAACCACCAGACCCCTCCCCTCCCAGGGCCAGAACCCAGGAGTCCTGGCTCCCAAATCCAACCCCCAGCTCCCAAATCCAACCCCCAGCTCTAATCACTGGACCCCACTCCCAGGGCCAGAACCCAGGAGTCCTGGCTCCCAAATCCAACCCCCAGCTCTAATCACTGGACTCCACTCCCCTCCCAGAGCCGGGGAGAGAACCCAGGAGTCCTGGCTCCCAGCCCCCCTGCTCTAACCACCAGCCCCTACTCCCCTCCCAGAGCTGGGGAGAGAACCCAGGAGTCCTGGCTCCCAGCCCCCCTGCTCTAACCACCAGCCCCCACGCCCCTCCCAGAGCCGGGGAGAGAACCCAGGAGTCCTGGCTCCCAAATCCAACCCCCAGCTCTAATCACTGGACCCCACTCCCCTCCCGGAGCTGGGGAGGGAACCCAGGAGTCCTGGCTCCCAAATCCAACCCCCAGCTCTAATCACTGGACCCCACTCTCCTCCCAGAGCTGGGGAGGGAACCCAGGAGTCCTGGCTCCCAAATCCAACCCCCAGATCTAGTCATTGGACCCCACTCCCCTCCCGGAGCTGGGGAGGGAACCCAGGAGTCCTGGCTCCCAAATCCAACCCCCAGCTCCCAAAATCACTGGACCCCACTCCCCTCCCGGAGCTGGGGAGGGAACCCAGGAGTCCTGGCTCCCAAATCCAACCCCCAGCTCTAATCACTGGACCCCACTCCCCTCCCGGAGCTGGGGAGGGAACCCAGGAGTCCTGGCTCCCAAATCCAACCCCCAGTTCTAATCACTGGACCCCACTCCCCTCCCGGAGCTGGGGAGGGAACCCAGGACTGGCTCTGGGAGGGGAGTGGGGGCTGGTGGTTAGAGCAGGGGGGGCTGGGAGCCAGGACTTCTGGGTTCTCTCCCCGGCTCTGGGAGGGGAGTCAGGGCTGGTGGTTAGAACAGGGGGGGCTGGGAGCCAGGACTCCTGGGTTCTATCCCCGGCTCTGGAAGGGGAGTGGGGGCTGGTGGTTAGAGCAGGAGGGGCTGGGAGCCAGGACTCCTGGGTTCTCTCCCCGGCTCTGGGAGGGGAGTCAGGGCTGGTGGTTAGAGCAGGGGGTGGCTGGGAACCAGGACTCCTGGATTGTCTCCCTAGCTCTGGAAGGGGAGCGGTGGCTGGTGGGTTAGAGCAGCGGGGGCCAGGAGCCAGGAGTCCTGGGTTCTATCTTCACCTTTGGGAAGGGAGTGGGTCTAGTGGGATGGGGGCTGGCAGCATTTTGTCTCTCAGCTCTGCGTGGGTGGAAGGGAACACACAGAACATTCAATCAAAGCTTTGCGTGGAGACTGCAAAGACCTCGTCCACCCCCAGCCTACACTGAGCTGGGGGGTGGGCAAAGAACATGCTCTGTTGAGGTTCAGTTCTTTGCAACTCAGAGTCGGATTTTTCCAGAGGCCACTGTTAATTTCAAGCCCCCCCCAAGGCAGCTGCATGCGCGAAGTGTCTGCCTCCTTCCTAGCAGCAGACGTGACCTGCTGTCTGTTTTTTATTAGCCTGGACACAGGCTCTGCGGTCAGGCGCAGGGGCTGGAATGACACACAAAGCATTAGCCATGTCAGCGGCAGGCAGGCTGGGCGTGTGAGGATGAATTAACAGTAAACGAACACAAGGCCCTTCAGCGAGGGAGCAGCCTTTCTGCAAGGGGTGGGTTAGGTTTGGGTCCAAAATTCAGGCCGATTTGGGGTGCAGTTTTATTTTCCCCCAGGAAACAATTCTCCTGATTGTTTCTGGCCTGTTTGCAATCAGAGCGGGGTGCCGATGGTCTGGGGCTGCAGGGGCGGCCGTTTCCCCAGCCTCTGTGTTCTTCCCCCAAAGGAGAATTCCAGGGTTATACTACAGAAAATGGCCTGGGCCAGGCCCTGCGGTGGTGCAAGTCGGTCTTTTTCCAAACACCTCACTGCAGAGTGCACACCAGCTCCAGCCTCACCATCGAATAATGAGCCTAATGCTGAGCACTTTTACACGAGTGTGACACTCTAGCTAATTAACCGCAACACTTCCTAAGTGATTTTGCTCTTTCTGAACCCTGCCTTGAATTAAAGTCTTAATTCTTGGTGTTACTGCTGGCAAGTCTTCATTTCCAAGATGCATTTCATGCCATTATCTCAATTATTGCACAGAACAGGGAATCTATGTTGCATGCAGTTCTGATTCTGTGCGATAATTTTAAATATTGCATGCAAATTCAAAACTATCAAAATGCAGGCGATGCTTAATTTATGTTGCATGTAATAACGGCTTTAATGTAAAGATCTCAAATTATCTCCAAACTTCGCTTCCAATGAGCACAGAAAGCTGAATTTAGATTGCCTGTAATAAGACAACTTCACATCTGTGCCGAGTCCTTCATCTGAGTTGCACACACCAGTCTCAATTTTCAACATACGCAAATTTTCAAGAGTGTGTTATATAAAATTAATTCTCCCTCCCAGAGCACTTGCAGTGAAATTGGTTTGTAATATATATTGTGCACTGGCCTCAAGCCCAATATGTATCGCACCAAACCTCCCTTTTCAGAAACACACAAACCCAGTCTGTCTTCCACACCATGATTACAAATACAGCAATTAATTTTCCAAATGGGGGGGGACCCTTTTCCTAATTTGAAGTATTTTGCAACAATTTTAAACTCTGATATACTGCCTGCAATGCTCAATTCTTGGGATAACATTTTCTCAATTCTACAATAGTTTAGCATGGTCCTAATTATCTTTCAGAGACTACTTGAATTCTCGATCTCTCTACATACACCGAATTCTCCGTTTATAAATGTATCTCACACAAGCCAGTTAGGCCAAAATTTTGTAAGTTGAGTGACCACAGTAAAACCGATAAAGCCATATTTTAAATTGCATTTCACTGACGAAATGTGGCTTTCTGAGCACAAGTGTAGACACCCAGCTTTGCAAACGTTAGCCTTAATTTTTGCACATAGTACTTCAAATTCTAATGATGCTCTGAATGTGATCGATTTTATACTGTACACTGAATTATTCCTGATTTCTCCATACACGCAGTGCTCCCTAGTCTCAGTGTGCTAGGGCTAAGAAGCTTCTTTCTCAATTTTGCCCAAAATGCTTTAAAATCTTGGCTCGTATTCCTCTGTGTCTCATATTTACTGCATGCAAAAAAACCCCAAACCCAATCTGAATGATTTCTGCATCTCATCCTCTTTATTTTCAGTGGAAAATACGTGGAATGGTCTTTTGAAATTCCTTATATATATTGCCGCACAATCCTTTTTATTGTTCTTCAGGTCTATGAAACACGGGTGCAGCAACTACAAGTATTGTGTATAACGGTCTTAATTTCCAACATTCAGTCTGCAATTTTGCTTTGATTTTTGGCAAATAATTCTGTTAACACCTAGTATTCACCTCATGTAAAACTAATAATTTTGGCATACGATGATCTCAGTTCTTAGCAATTCTCTGGATTATTTTTCATATTCTTCTAATTCTCAAAAATAATGCTCTTAGATTATATAGAATATTCTTAATACTTCTCCACATAATACCATTAATTCTTCATACATATTGCATGCATTACTTCCACATATTGCATATCATATCCTTCCATCTCTTTAATATCAAATCCCCCAAATGTCTGGTTAATTATGGTATATAATAATTTAAAATCTATATTCACTATGGTATTTTTTATTTCTGTGTTCTCGTAATTATTTTGTATAATAATCTGAAAATCTCACTGTATTTATGCCCTAAACTTCATTTCTAAATTGAAGTTCCACACAACACTTTTAATTGCCAGTAATATATCCTCTCTCATTCTCCAATGCAATGCATGTTATTATTCTGTCTAATACCACTCATTTCCATATGCATTACACGCACAAAATCATATTTTTCATATAAACCTTTCATACCAAATATGTATTTATATATTGCATGTAGCACTCTATAGTTATATTAATTCAATCTAAACTCAACTATTGCATAGAATACTCTTCATTATACATATGCATTTCATGCAATTAATTATTTTGCATACAAAATTCAATATTAATTTTATCCAACATTCTAACCCTTCCCTGTACACCCTGTATTTTTTTTTTGGCATAGAGTATTTTCTTTCTCAATATGCATTGCATGAACCAATCTCTTAATTATTTTTGCATAACAAACTCTTAATTTCCAAATAATCCTACATGTAATATTAACGAGCCTAGCACACAATATTCTCCTTTCCAAATACATATTGCAAACTACCAAATATAGGGCTTTCAGTGTTCTGTATGCATTGCATAAAATGTTCTTAATTGTTTTGGCATAAAAAACACTTAATTTCCAAATTTTTGGGCATGCAATACTCTGACATTTTGCCACAATGCTCTCCACTGCCAATCCATGTTGCACGCAATATTCGGAATGATTGCATAGAATATTCTTAATTCCAAATATGAATTTAATACAACAGTCTAATTATTTTGTTTCAAACACTCAATATCCACTTCAGGCAACATTCTTAAGCCTCTCTAGATATATGGTGATGTTAGTTTTACACTGCATTGTATATAATAATCTGAATGCTTGTATGTGATATGTTTAAATCTGAATATGCATTGCATAAACATTTCTTGATTATTCTAATGTAATGCTCTTAACTTCCAAAATCTGCACTGTGCAATATCATAAAATATTCCACACAATGCTGTTTGCTCCCAAATACATATTGCAATCCCATTCAAAATTATTGCAATTAGTACGTCTAATGCTAAACAGGCATTGCATAAACATCTCTGCATTTTTGGCATATAAAACTTAACTTCCAAAATACCCTGCATGTTGCATTCTCAAATATTGCATATATGCCCTCCACTTCCAATGTATATTGCAATAATGTTCTGCCTATTGCATACAGTAGTTTTAATTCTGATTGGGCGCTGCAAATGTCTGTATTCTTTGGCATATAAAACTTCATTTCCAAAATTTCCTGAACACAGTATTCTAAATACTGCTCACATGCCCTCCACTTCCAATGTATATTGCAAATAACCTTTGTATGATTGCATAGAACACTTTTAATTCTGAATATGCAGTGCATAAAAAGTTCTTGGTTATTCTTGGCATGTAAAATTATTAATTTCCAAGATATTCTGCATGCTCCATTCTCAAATACTGCCCAGATGCACGCCACTTCCAATGCATATTTCACATAACATTTGGCATTACTGCATGAAGCACTTTACATTCTGAATAGGCACCAATATCTCTGGGTTATCTGGCATGTAGGATTCTTAATTTCCAAAATCCTCTCCTGCATGCAGCACTCTGAAAAAGTGCCTCTGTGCTTTCTGCCCTCGGTACTGATTGCCCACAAAAGTGTTGCAGGGAAAACTTGGACTTCAGAGTGTCTCTACCGCATGCAGCCTCCTCATCACTGTGCAAATGATGCCCTCAATTTTCTCCGTGAAAGTTTGAAGCTGAAAAACAAAGCGTGCGAGAGAGACGGAGTGAGGGGTGCAGCAGGAGAAAAGGGTGTTGTGTTACACACACAGCCCCCCCTTCTACACACACAGCTCTAGGGAAGCACACACACAGCCATGCAGCCATGCAGCCATACCCCCCTCATCCACCCCCTCAACATCAGAGCCACACAAGCACAGCCCTACAAACACACTCTCCCTTTCCCTCAAAACTTGGGTTCCCCCCTCCCCTCCCCCAAGTCCTGGGACTCCCCCCTTCCTAGCCCTCCCCGAAACCTTGGCCTCCCCACTCCCCTCCCCCTTCCTCACCTGTCCCCTCCCCCCATATCCTGGATCTCCCCCTTCCTAGCCCTCCCCCAGCCCTGGCCTCCCCACTCCCCTCCCCCTTGCTCGCCTGCCCCCTCCCCCAAGTCCTGGGGACTCCCCTACTTCCTAACCCTCCCCCAAACCCTGGCCTGCCCCCTCCCAAGCCTGCCCCTCCCCCTCCTAACCCACCCCTCCCCACAGCCCTGCCCCTCCCCCCCAAGCCCTGGGGCTCCCCCTCCCCCCACGAACCCCCCCCCCGCTCCCTCCCCATCCCCGGCTATTGCTGCTGCTGCCGCCCTGAGCATCCTTCATGCCTGGTGCTGATGCTGCTGCATCCTCCCCGTTGCCAGGGCAACCGCGGCTGGCGGGGGGATGATGGAGAGAAGCCGGCGCGCGCCCCGGCTCGCGCTCCGCCTGCTGCCGCTGCCGGCCCCGCTCCCCCCAGCCCGTGGCTCGGCTGCAGCCATGCGCGCATGGAGGAGTCAGCGTGCGCCCACCGATGGAAGCAGAGGTAGGTGCAGTCTCCGGGCAGCCCCCCGCCTCCGCCTCCTCCCGGCTCCGTGCCTCGCTCGCTGCCATTTAAAAATCTTTAAAACTTTGCATATTAATATCTGCGCTTTGCATAAATCTCCCCCGCGCTTTATTGATTGCAAAGCGCCTAATGCAGCGGCTGGCCCGTGGCAGGCGCGCTCACGGGCTCGCTCGCCTCCTGCCCGCGCAGCGCCGCCGATTGTTCCGAGCTCCCTCGTCTCGGGCTCGCCGGCTCCCGCAGCGGAGCGGAGCCCGGGGCCGGCCCGGGGAAGGCGAAGGAACCGGCCGAAGCGGAGCGCGGCGGCCGCGGGTTTCTTTGCGCCTCCAGCTTTAGGCTCGGGGGGGTTTGCACTTGCAAAAGGGGCGCGAGTTCGCTTCTGCAGCGCGCCCGGAGCGGAGCCGCGGAGCCGGGAATAAAAGCCGGGCTGGCCCGGGGCGGCTGCGGGCGGAGGATGCTGGGGGTGGAGGGGAAGGAAGAATGGGAGAAAAAAGGAGCGTGTGTGTGTGTGTGGGGGGGGAGGTTGCGTTTGCAAAGCGGGCATCTCCTGCGTGGGAATTGTATTGCAGTGCAGCGGGAATGGGGGGGCTGTTACATGGGGGAGTCTCCGATCCGTTTGGGGGCGATGTGTTGCAGGGGCCGTGGTTAATTGGGGGGGGCCTGTAGCATTGGATGGGGGCTGTGGTTAATTGGGGGGGCCTGTAGCATTGCATGGGGGCTGTGGTTAATTGGGGGGCTGTTGCATTGGAGGGGGCTGTGGTTAATTGGGGGGCTGTTGCATTGGAGGGGAGTTGTGGTTAATTGGGGGGCTGTTGCATTGGAGGGGGCTGTGGTTAATTGGGGGGGCTGTTGCATTGGAGGGGGGGCTCTGATGCGGTTTGGAGAGGGGCTTTGCTGACCCCGCGGCTGCAGGTGTTTATGCGGCGACGCTGGATGCCCGATGCACAGAGCCGGGGGATTCTGGATTGTCCGGAGCGGGGGGGGGGGGCAATGGCCGGAGTCGGGGGGGCACGGTAGGATGGGGGGGGCAGATGCAGTCAGCCAGCGCTGGACTCGCCTTTTGTCCACGGCGAGGAGGGGGGCAGCCGGGGAGTATTAATGGTGATCAGCAGCGCTCGGTTGTTCCTGGGGGGAGCGCGTCGCGTAGCTGGGGGTCCGGGGGGAGGGGGGAGAAGAGGCATGATCGGGGGCGCCGGAGGGGTGTGGATCTGGGGTGCAAGGAGGAGCAGAGGCTGGATCTGGAGGTGTATGGGAGGGAGGCGGAATCTGGGCGTGGGGAGAAGGGACCGTGTCTGTGTGTGGGGGGGTCACATTCCCTCCTGCCCCCCCTTCCCTGCTCTTTGTCATATTAAAATTAAATTATTTTGGAGAGAAAATAAAACACATCAGTGAATCTCCTGAGCCCTGAAATCCCCCTGAGCCCCCAAACCCTGAATCACCTGCGAACCTCCACCCCGACTCCCCTTCATGCCCTCCCCAGCTCAGCATGCCCCACGGCCCCCCGTTCCAGAGGCTGGGGTGTGGGTGGGAGCAGGGCGGGGGCTTGTTCAAGTGCCCCGTCCCCAGGGCTGAGTGGGCGCTCACCCCGTCCCGATTTCATCCCTCCTCGCTGGGCTCAGCACGGCGACAAGTACCAGGCAATGCTGATACGGCACTGCTGTGGGAAGCTCGCAGCACCAGGGGGTCCCCACTGGGCACTGATGTGGGAAGCTCGCAGCACTGGAGGGTTCCAGGTGGGCACTGCTCTGGGAAGCTCACAGCACCGGAGGGTCCCTGCTGGGCACTGCTCTGGGAAGTTTGCAGCACTGGAGGGTTCCAGGTGGGCACTGCTGTGGGAAGCTCACAGCACTGGAGGGTTCCAGGTGGGCACTGCTCTGGGAAGCTCGCAGCACTGGCGGGTTCCAGGTGGGCACTGCTCTGGGAAGCTCGCAGCACTTGAGGGTCCCTGCTGGGCACTGCTCTGGGAAGCTCGCAGCGCTGGAGGGTCCCTGCTGGGCACTGCTCTGGGAAGCTCGCAGCACTGGAGGCTTCCAGGTGGGCACTGCTCTGGGAAGCTTGCAGCGCCATCAGCTGAGGGTACCGGAGTGGGGGGTCAGTTCCGTGTCTGTGTGTCTGTAGGGGACGGACACACATACAGCTGAGCTCTGTGGCTCCCTTGGCCCCTGGCCCTTCCAGCCTGTGTGAGTGACAGTGCGTGTGTATGTATATGCATGTGTGATGTGTGTATGTGTGACTGTGTGTGTGATGTGTGTGTGTGACAGTGCGTGTGTATGTGTATGCATGTGCATGCATGATGTGTGTGTATGCGTGTGCACGTGTGACAGTGTATGTGTATGTATGTGACTGACAGTGTGTGCACGTCTGCATTCTTAGCTGAGGGAACCATTTTGTCTGGGTTCCCAGGGGTGAAGCTACCCCCAGGCTTGTGTCTGCAGAGGGGCTGGGAGCCAGGACTCCTGGGTTCTCTCCCTGGCTCTGGGAGGGGAGTAGGGGCTGGTGGTTAGAGCAGGGGGGCTGGGAGACTGGACTCCAGGGTTCTCTCCTCAGCTCTGGGAGGGGAGTGGGGGCTGGTGGTTAGAGCAGGGGGGCTGGGAGCCAGGACTCCTGGGTTCTCTCCCTGGCTCTGGGAGGGGAGTAGGGGCTGGTGGTTAGAGCAGGAGGGGCTGGGAGCCAGGACTCCTGGGTTCTCTCCCTGGCTCTGGGAGGGGAGTAGGGGCTGGTGGTTAGAGCAGGGGGGCTGGGAGCCTGGACTCCTGGGTTCTGTTCTCCCCAGGGTAGCTGATTTTCCCTTGATAAATAAAGCCCCTGGGGACAATGGGGGGGGGCTGGGGTCTGCCCCAGAAACCCCTCATATCCCCCCTCCTTGGGGTTCACAAGGAGAGGGTGGGGCCAGGGCCCAAGGACCCTGTTGTGTGTGCACTGTGTGCATTGTCACGAGTGCAAGTGTGGGGGGTGGGTGCTGTGTGTCTCTGTCCCCTTGTGCCCAGTGTGTGTGTGTGTGTTGTGTTGTGTGGGTCTCCATGCAGTGTGCATGTGCCTCTTGCTGTTGGCTGGTTGTGGTGTGGTGTGTGTTGCAGTGTGGGTGAGCATGGGGCTGTGGTGTGGGCGTCTCTCTCCCTTCTGTTTGTGTGGTGTGTTACGAGGCGGTGAGTGTGTGTTATGGCATGTGCATGTCTCCATGGATGGTGCACAGTGTGTGTTTGTGCGGAGTGTGTGTCAGAGCATTTCTCCCTGGTGTGTGGCTTCTGCTGCTAAGCGAGACCTCATTTATCTGCAGTGACCTTTTATATTGTGTGTGTGTGTCTGGTCAGTGTGTGTGTGTGCATGTGTGTGCATGTCTGGTCAGTGTGTATATGTGCGTGCATGTCTGCTTAGTGTGTGTGTGTGTGTGTGTATATATGTGTGCATGTCTGGTCTGTGTGCGTCTGGTCAGTGTGTGTGTGTGTGTGTGTCTGGTCAGTGTGTGTGTGTGTGTGTGCGCGCGCGTCTGGTCAGTGTGTGTGTGTGTGCATGTCTGGTCTGTGTGTGTATGTGCGTGCGTGTCTGCTCAGTGTGTGTGTGTGTGTGTGCATGTCTGGTCTGTGTGTGTCTGGTCAGTGTGTGTGTGTCTAGTCAATGTGTGTGTGTATGTGCGCGTCTGGTCAGTGTGTGGCCTTCTCCAGAGGCCCCTCAGAGGGACTTGGCGCATGGGGGTTGTGCTGGTGTGGGCAGGGCCGCGTCCGTGTGTCGGCTGGGCTGGGGGCACATCCGTGTGTCGTCTGGGTGGGGGCACATCCATGTGCCAGCTGGGCGGGGGCGCGTCCGTGTGTTGGCTGGGCGGGTGCACGTCCATGTGCCAGCTGGGCGGGGGGCACGTCCGTGTGTCGGCTGGGCGGGGGCACATCCATGTGCCAGCTGGGCGGGGGCGCGTCCGTGTTTCGGCTGGGCGGGGGCACGTCTGTGTGTCGGCTGGGCGGGGGGCACGTCCGTGTGCCGGCTGGGCGGGGGCGCATCCATGTGTCGGCTGGGTGGGGGGCACGTCCGTGTGCCGGCTGGGCGGGGGCGCATCCATATGCCGGCTGGGCGGGGGTGCACGTCCGTCTGTCAGATGGGTGGGGGGCATGTCCATGTGTCAGCTGGGCAGGGGCGCGTCCATGTGTCGGCTGGGTGGGGGCTCGTCCGTGTGTCAGCTGGGCAGGGGGCGCATCCGTCTGTCAGATGGGTGGAGGGCACGTCCATCTGTCAGCTGGGTGGGGGTTGCGTCTGTCTGTCGGCTTGGCGGGGTCTCCTCCGTCTGGCTTTTGGCCTCTGGCCTTTTGCCAACCCTGCCCCACACAGGGAATTTCTCCTGGCTTCCCAGGCCAGCCCCCCTTCCCCAGGGTCCCTGGTCCACCCCCCCCAGCATGGGCCCCAGAGCATCCCAAGGCAGGTCCTGGTTGGCTTTGCAAAGGGCCTGGGCCAGAGAACCCCCCTGCCCCAGTTTCCCTTTCTCACTTCCCCCTTTCTCGTTCCTTCCTTCCCATCCCCTCGCTCACTTGGCCCTTTCTCCAGGCTGCCCCCCCTTTTCCTTTACCTCTGTCCCCCCCCCACCTGCACTTGACCCGGCTCTTTACCAACATCCCCTCCCCTGCTCGCCTTCTCCCTCCCCGCCCCAAATCCGTGCTGCCCCCCCTGTATCAGGGCCCCCCTCCTCCACCCTCCTACCGCTCCCCTCTAGCCCCACCATGCTATCTGGGACCCCACCATCCTCTGACCCCCTCACACCTTATCAGCGGATCAGGGACCCCCCAACCTTCCCCAGCCCTTGTCTGTTGCCCCCTGGGGGTGAGTGATAATGGAGCAGCAGCCCCAGGGGTATTCATTCAGGGGTTGTTTCATTGTGGGGCACTGCACCCCCCCGGTCTGCGGGTGACCCCCCACAAGTGTGGCAGGATCCATCGGTGGGACCTGACAGCAGCCATTTCCTGGTCAAGAACTGACCGTTGGCTTCTCCATCTCAGCAGGCCCGTTCCTCTCGCAGCGCCACCTGGGCTGGGGGGCGGGATCCGGCTCCTGGCCCAGCAAAGCCCCCCGTCTCTCAATTGCCATGGGGATTGCACCCCCCTTCTTGGTCTGTGTTGGGGGGAGGGTGTGCCGGACGCCGAGGAGAGAGAAATAGCCAGTGAGGTTGGTGCCAGGCTGTGGGGGCTGGTGCACAGAACACCTCCGACCGGGCGAACGAGGGAGGGTGGGAACTGAGAAAAGGGCCGTGTCCACGACGTGCCAGCTGCCGATGCCCGCTCCCCTCACACCACTAGTGAAAACCCCGCGAACCACTAGCGCCCGAAAGGTGCCCCTCGAACACGCCTTGGGCCGGGGCTGGGGGTGTTTGGCCCCCCTGCGCTGAGATCCCGAAAGAAGGGGTCTGTTTGTGAAGGGAGCAGTGTGGAGCAGCCCCTCAAAAATACTCCCATGCCCCAAAACTGGCTCCCCCCCCCCGGAGCTCTGTGCACGGCTCCAAATCTGCCCCTAAATGGCAGCTGGCTTTGCAGCCTGCCCAGGAGAGCATCCTTGAGCCTGGTGGGCCGGAGCCTGGCCAAATACTCGCCAGGTTTGCAGGGAGTTTGTTGCCAGTCTATCAGCACGTCTATAAATAGCAGCTATTTGCATATCTATCGATGTCACTATAAATAGCATCCATTTGCATATCTATCAGTGCAGCTATAAATAGCAGCCATTTACCAATCGATCCAGCTTCTTGTAACTCCAGGTCTGTTTGTCGCTGGCTCGATGGGGTCGGTTTCCAACGGGATGCGCGTCCCCAAAATCACAGCTGTGTACCTGGCCCTGTGACGGGACCGCGCCTCGGGCCCAGGTTACCTGCAGGTCTGGGAGGCGAGCTGCCGGCCCAGACACGTGCCTCCTGCCCTCTTCTTCTCTGCTTAGACCGTGCTGCATTTGCCAGTGATCTTGGAGCTGGTGTCAAAATCGCTTTCTCGACGCCCAAGAATTGACTTGCCTCTATGAAGAGACTGATTTGCAACCTCGTAGGGGTCCTGCGTCTGTAAAGACCCTTTGGGCGGCGCGATCCAGGACCGGGCGTGTCCTGGCTCTGCCGCAGGATTGGGGCCGGCTGTGGGAGGCTGAGAACATGCCTCCTTCGCTGCGCCCAGCCTGGCGTTCGCAGGGAGCAAGAGGGATTCGGACTCTGAGTTCAGAGAGGCAGGGACTTGGCCTTCGGAAATTTGGTGCAATGATAATAATAATATAACTATTAATAAATAGCTCCCAGTCTCCCTTTCCTTCTGTCTGTCCCCAACACCCCCATCTATCCGCAGGCCCCTCTCTATCCCCACCCCCCTCTATCTCTCTATCCCCACCCCCCTCTATCTATCTCTCATCCCAACCCCCTCTATCTATCTATCTATCTATCTATCTATCTATCTATCTATCTATCTATCTATCTATCTATCTATCTATCTATCTACCATCCCCACCCCCACCCCCATCTGTCTATCTGTCCATAGTCGGCTGGGATTCTGTCTCTGCTCGAGTCACTTGCGTGCTGCCAGACTCTGTTTCCCTGACTCACTCTGAGGCCACTGGAGGTAATTTGGGGGCTGCTCTCTCTGTGGAGGGGGGAGGGGGTGGTAGCTAGGTTGAGGGGGGGCACAGGGGTCACTCAGCAGCTCTGGGTGGGAGCGTTAGCATAAGGAGCTGAGAGAATCCAGCAGCAATTCCTAATCCCCGGAGTGCCCGGTGCAGCGTCACTGGCGTGTCCTGGCGAGCGGACACAGCCACACTGGGATTTCCAAGCCTGACCGAGCTTGTTAACGGACAGGCCCCGATGCCACGGGAGCTTGGCATCAGGCCGCTGGGCCTCCGGGAGCTGCTCCTCACGCATTGTCGCTTCTGCCAGGCCTGCAGTGGGCAAAGAGTTTGCAGCTGCGCAGAGAGTGTGAATCCCCACCCCATGCCATGGCTGGAGTGAAACACCCCCCATATGCCCTGGGATCCCTGCAGGCTTCGCTCTTCACCCCTGCCATTTAACAACGACTTCCCCATTGCTGGGGAGCAGCACTGGGTGGGCAGGTTCTCGGAAGCTCTCGCTGTTTGCCTTGCTAGCACTTAATCCCATCAGAGCAAGTTCTCAGCTCCGAAATGCCACTGGCACACGGCTGTAACATGGTTCTGTGTGGGGTCCAACCGAGATCAGGGCCCCGTCGGGCCAGGCACCGCCCAGATCCCGGCCGAGATCAGGGCCCCGTCGGGCCAGGCGCCACCCAGATCCCGGCCGAGATCAGGGCCCCGTCGGGCCGGGCGCCGCCCAGATCCCGGCCGAGATCAGGGCCCCGTCGGGCCGGCCGCCGCCCAGATCCCGGCCGAGATCAGGGCCCCGTCGGGCCGGCCGCCGCCCAGATCCCGGCCGAGATCAGGGCCCCGTCGGGCCGGGCGCCGCCCAGATCCCGGCCGAGATCAGGGCCCCGTCGTGCCGGCCGCCGCCCAGATCCCGGCCGAGATCAGGGCCCCGTCGCACCGGCCGCCGCCCAGATCCCGGCCGAGATCAGGGCCCCGTCGGGCCGGGCGCCGCCCAGATCCCGGCCGAGATCAGGGCCCCGTCGGGCCGGGCGCCGCCCAGATCCCGGCCGAGATCAGGGCCCCGTCGGGCCGGGCGCCGCCCAGATCCCGGCCGAGATCAGGGCCCCGTCGGGCCGGGCGCCGCCCAGATCCCGGCCGAGATCAGGGCCCCGTCGGGCCGGGCGCCGCCCAGATCCCGGCCGAGATCAGGGCCCCGACGGGCCGGACTCCGCCCAGATCCCGGCCGAGATCAGGGCCCCGTCGGGCCGGGCGCCGCCCAGATCCCGGCCGAGATCAGGGCCCCGTCGCGTCGGGCGCCGCCCAGATCCCGGCCGAGATCAGGGCCCCGTCGGGCCGGGCGCCGCCCAGATCCCGGCCGAGATCAGGGCCCATCCGGGCCGGGCGCCGCCCAGATCCCGGCCGAGATCAGGGCCCATCCGGGCCGGGCGCCGCCCAGATCCCGGCCGAGATCAGGGCCCCGTCGGGCCGGGCGCCGCCCAGATCCCGGCCGAGATCAGGGCCCCGTCGCGCCGGGCGCCGCCCAGATCCCGGCCGAGATCAGGGCCCCGTCGGGCCGGGCGCCGCCCAGATCCCGGCCGAGATCAGGGCCCCGTCGGGCCGGGCGCCGCCCAGATCCCGGCCGAGATCAGGGCCCCGTCGGGCCGGGCGCCGCCCAGATCCCGGCCGAGATCAGGGCCCCGTCGGGCCGGGCGCCGCCCAGATCCCGGCCGAGATCAGGGCCCCGTTGCGCCGGGCGCTGCACAGACACCAGCAGGATCAGGGCCCCATCATGCCGGGCTCTGCCTAGACACACAGCAAGAGACAGCCCCTGCCCTGGAGGGCTCCCAGTGTAATGTGGGTTGGCTGGGGGTGGGGGTTTACAATCTGGGTTTAGGGGATGATTTGGGTTATTTTGTGGATGTTCACACTGAGGTTTGCTGACCTGGGGGTAGCATAACAGAGTAAAACCAACTCTGCTCCCAGGGTTAAGGAGAGAACCCGGAGTCCTGGCTCCCAACACCCCCCTCCCGCTCTTACCACTAGACCCCGCTCCTTCCCACAGCCGGGGATAGAACCCAGGAGTCCTGGTTCCCCACCTTGCTCCCACCAGCCCGCCCGCCCGCTCCTTGCAGTAAGAGTGTAACTGGATTCTGCTAACCAAATTTCAGCAGTCACTTTTCACAGGTTCAGCAGTTCTGGGTGCGGGGGTGGATGTAGGGGGCTGCAGGCACATGCACCAGCTTGCACAAGCACACGGACATTCCCACTCACATTTGTGAACACTTGCACAAGGACACACACATGCAGGCACACGCACACGCTCCCCTGTTATCTGGTGCATGAGCAGTGTGCAAAGGACCCAGCCCCTCGCTCGGCCTAGCTTGCTTTCTCTGCCCTCAGTTCTGGGGTCCCAAGGAGCGTGCCATCATTTCAGGGGTGTCAATGTCCCTGTGTCCCCCGCTGATGCCCCAAACCAGCCCCCACCTTCCAGTCCTGGTGCTGCAGGACAGTGTGAGGTCTGGGGTGGGAACACCCTGCAGAGGCTGTGCTGTTGGGGTGTGTGGCTGTGGGATGTGTACACGTGGGGTGTGTAACTGTGTTGTGTCTGCACACAGCTGGGGTGTGTGTGTGATTGTACAATGCATGCATGCAGCTGTGTGTGTGTGTGTGGACTGTGTTTGTCCTTTTGTTTCTGTTGTATGTGTGGTCTGGGTGTGTGTTAATGTACAGTGTATTCACACAGCAGTGTGTGTGTGTGTCCGTATGTCCTTTTGTCTCAGGTGTGTGTATGTTTCTGCTGTGTGTGGTTTGTGTGTCTGTCCTTTGTCCTGCACTTGTGTGAGTTCTTCGGGTATGTTTGTGGCTGTGTATTGTGTAGCAGTCGCTGACCTGGTTGGGTTTCCTGTGTGAGTGCAATGGTGCCTCCATGTAACCCCGAGCCCCGGGTGTGGCAGACAGTGACAGACACAGCACCCCCTCTGCCTGGACACCCCCCCCCACTCCCTGACCTTTACCACAGCGGGTTTGAATCCATATTTATAGGGCCTGGCTCTGCCTGGGGGAAGGGCAGCGGGAAGGTTGAGTGTGGACCCAGGCATCCGGGAGGTTAACAATTACATGGCCCGTTGAAAACACAACACAGAGCAATCCCCACGCACAGGACTGCCTGGAGCACAGCCCCACACAGACACAGGTGGGATCCGGGTGGGTCTGAGCCTGGATCGGGGTGTATGTGGGGGGGATTTGGGGTGTAGCTGGGCCTTGGATCGGGGTGTATGTGGGGGGAGTTAGGGTGTTGCTGGGCCCTGGATCGGGGTGTATGTGGGGGGGAGTTGGGGTGTACCTGGGCTCTGGATCAGGGTGTATGAGACTGTTGGAGTGTACCTGAGCCCTGGATCAGGACGTATGTGGGGGGGAGCTGGGGTGTAACTGGGCCCTGGATCAGGGTGTATGTGGGGGGTGGGGGTGTAGCTGGACTCTGGATCGGGGTGTATGTGTGGGGGGAGTTGGGGTGTACCTGGGCTCTGGATTGGGGTGTATGAGGCTGTTGGAGTGTACCTGGGCCCTGGATCGGGGTGTATGTGGGGGGTTGGGGTGTAGCTGGACCCTGGATCGGGGTGTATGTGGGGGGGAGTTGGGGTGTACCTGGGCTCTGGATTGGGGTGTATGAGGCTGTTGGAGTGTACCTGGGCCCTGGATCGGGGTGTATGTGGGGGGTTGGGGTGTAGCTGGACCCTGGATCGGGGTGTATGTGGGGGGGAGTTGGGGTGTACCTGGGCTCTGGATTGGGGTGTATGAGGCTGTTGGAGTGTACCTGGGCCCTGGATCAGGACGTATGTGAGGGGGAGTTGGGGTGTAACTGGGCCCTGGATCGGGCTGCATGTGGGGGGTTGGTGTGTAGCTGGGCCCTGGTTTTGGGTGTAGGGGGTGATTGGGGTATAGCCAGACCCTGGATCGATCCTCCCATAATCTCCTGGGGGTCAGACCTGAGTATTAGAGACCCTAAGGTGGGCAGTCACTCCCCCCATGTCTCCTCACACGTCCAGGCAGGTCCGTAGCCCCCTCCCCCCATGGGCTTTTCCTACCCCACCCCCCCACGCTCAGGCAGGGCCTGAGCCCCCCCGCCCGGGGCTCCCCCGCCTGTCAATAGGTTAAGTGCCAGGGTCAGGGCTATTGACAGGCCGATTAGCGGCCTGTCAGCTCCCTCCCGGGCTGATCTCGCGTGCGGCCTGCGAATGCTGCACATTGATTTTCGGGGATTCCCAGCGACCCCGGTGCTGACACATCGATTCAGCTCCTCGCTCCGGGGCTGCCTCTTCCATCACCTCCCCCCCTGCCCAGCCCCACTAGGCCCCTGCTCCCCCCCAGAGCCGGGGTGAGAACCCAGGAGTCCTGGCTCCCAGCCGCCCCTGCTCTAACCACCAGACCCCACTCCCCTCCCAGAGCTGGGGCGAGAACCCAGGAGTCCTGGCTCCCAGCCCCCCTGCTCTAACCACTTGACACCACTTCCTTGCCAGAGCCAGGGAGAGAACCCAGGAGTCCTGGGTCCCAGCGCTCAGACCTCCCCATTCCCTGGCACTGTTGAGGAAGCTGACCCCATCCTCTCCTGCCCCCGTGCTCCCTAGGATGGTGGGTGGTAACTTCCAGGTGATGGATGCCCCCTCCCACAGGCTGAGTGCACCCCCCCCGCTCCCTGCCTCACTCCCCTCTCCCACCGCCTGGGCTGCCTCCCCAGGGCCCCCCATCACTCAGGGCACGGGTGACGCTAATGGCGTGTCGCAGGTTGTACAACATCCCGTCCTTCTAATTGTTGTGACGGGGATCGGCAGCCCGATTAAACCCATCGATTTTCTCATACTAACCGCATCGATTTTTAAATTTCCTATTGATTCCTGCCCTAAATCTCTTTAAGCAAAGACTTGGCTCCGCAGATGACATCCTCTGATTAGCAGCCGCCGGGCGCGTGCCGGCGTAGCACAGCCCAGTCCCAGGGCAGCCCGGACTCCTGGGTTCTCGCCCTGGCTCTGGGAGGGGAGCGGGGTCTAGTGGTTAGAGCAGGGGGGCTGGGAGCCAGGACTCCTGGGTTGTCGCCCCAGCTCTGGAAGGGGAGTGGGGTCTGGTGTTTAGAGCAGGGGGCCTGGGAGGCAGGACTCCTGGGTTCTCTCCCCAGCCCTGGGAGGGGAATGAGATGTAGTGTTGGCTGGGGGGAGCTGGGAGTCTGGACTCCTGGGTTCTCTCCCAGATTGTGTGGGGAGCAGGATTTTGTCGAGGGTGTGTATTGGGGAGTGTGCACTTGACCTGCTGCATGTGCTTGGTGTGTTCAAACCGAGTGTACCCTGGGGGTGGTGAGGGTGCCCCACTGGCTGTGTGACCCAGTGTGAGTGGGCCCAGTGAATGCAGCCTGGCAGGGGTTCAGAGGGGCTGTGGGGGAGGGCAGGGGGTGTCTCCTCCTGGCCTAACCCAGGGACAAGGGACCTGGGCATGGCACGTTGCAACAAGGGGACAGGAAACCTGCACAGGACCCGCCTGTGGAACTCCCTGCCACAGGAGTAGAGGGGCCCGGGACAGAGCTGGGCAGTTTCTCCAGCAGATCCCAAGTTAGGGGGATTCAGGAGAGTGATTCTGGGTTGGAAACCGGCTGCTTCCAGGCTCCGTGAGAGCAACCCGGGGGGGCTCATGTGAGGCGGGTGCCCCTGGATGTGAGGGCAGCAGGTGGTGACCAATGCTGTCAGAGATAGGGAGACTGGGCTGGTTGCCTGCTGATCTCTGTGGGCCTCACATGGAACCCCCTCACAGTGCCTGGGTGAGTGTGCAAGCCCCTGAGAGTGTTAAAAACCTTGAGTGTGCAAATGCCTGATTGAGTGTGAAAAGCGTCCTGTCCCCTGGGGTGTGTGCAAACCCCCTCCCCAACAGAGCGGCCCCCTGCCCTGGGACTGGCTGCAGGTGCCTCGAGGGGGGGGGCTGGTCCTCTGCCAGTCTGGGACCGGTTCTGACCCAGCTGCTCTCTCCCTAGGTTCTGGACTGGAGTGAATGTTTTACAGCTGCCACTTCTGCCTGAAAGGTCAGTGTGCGCGGGGGCGGAAGGGTGTAGCTAGCGGAGATGGAGGGATCTGGGGGGCATTGCTGGCTGGTGGGGAGCAGGGAAGGGGGACCCATGTCTCTGTGTGTTTAGCATCTCACCTGTATCAGGACTCCTGGGTTCTGCCCTGGCGCTGGGGAGGGCAGTGGAGTCAAGTGGTCAGAGCAAGGGGGCTGGGAGCCAAGGTCTCTTGTTGTCTGGGTGCCTCAGTTTCCCCTGCTGTATGCTTCGGGCAGTGGTGAGGCCTGGATGGAGCCGGCAGTGGGGGAGCTGGATGTGGCTGCCCTGTGTTGTGGGGGGCAGGGCCCACTTTGGATCTGCCCTGCATTTACCCCCGGCACTGGCAGCAGGGGGCATGTTGGAGCCTGCTGCGGTTGGTGCACAAAGGGCTGGGCTAGCGAGAATTGGGAACCGCCATGATGCTCACTGCCCCACATGGCCTGGGGGGTAGGGAATCATTCCCCTCTATCCCTTCCTGCCCCAAATAGCTACCCCTCCATCTGTCGGTCCCTGCATCTCTCTACCCAACCATCCCTCCGTTCATCCGTCCATCCCCCGCATCCCTCTACCCAACCATCCCTCCGTTCATCCCCAGCACCCCACTGTATAACCATCCCTCCGTCCATCCGTCCATCCCCCACATCCCTCTGCCCAACCATCTCTCCGTCCATCCGTCCATCCCCCGCATCCCTCTACCGAAACATCCCTCTGTCCATCCGTCCATCCCCTGCATCCCTCTACCCAAACATCCTTCCGTCCATCCGTCCATCCCCCGCATCTCTGTACCCAACCATCCCTCCATCCATCCGTCTATCCCCCGCATCCCTCTACGCAACCATCCCTCTGTCCATCCGTCCATCCCCGGCATCCCTCTACCTAACCATCCCTCCGTCCATCCCCCGCATCCCTCTACCCAAACATCCTTCCGTCCATCCGTCCATCTCCCACATCCCTCTACCCAACCATCCCTCCGTCCATCCGTCCATCCCTCGCACCCCTCTACCCAACCATCCCTCCATCCATCCGTCCATCCCTCGCACCACTCTACCCAACCATCCCTCCGTCCATCCATCCATCCCTCGCACCACTTTACCCAACCATCCCTCCGTCCATCCGTCCATCCCCCGCACCCCTCTACCCAACCATCCCTCCGTCCATCCCCCGCACCCCTCTACCCAACCATCCCTCCGTCCACCCGTCCATCCCCCGCACCCCTCTACCCAACCATCCCTCCGTCCATCCCCCGCACCCCTCTACCCAACCATCCCTCCGTCCATCCGTCCATCCCCCGCACCCCTCTACCCAACCATCCCTCCGTCCATCCATCCATCCCCCGCATCCCTCTACCCAGCCATCCCTCCGTCCATCTGTCCATCCCCTGCATCCCTCTACCCAACCATCCCTCCGTCCATCTGTCCATCCCCCGCATCCCTCTACCCAACCATCCCTCTGTCCATCCGTCCATCCCCCACATCTCTCTATCTAACCATCCCTCCGTTCATCCCCAGCACCCCAGTGTATAACCATCCCTCCGTCCATCCGTCCATCCCCCGCATCCCTCTACCGAAACATCCCTCCGTCCATCCGTCCATCCCCCGCATCCCTCTACCGAAACATCCCTCTGTCCATCCGTCCATCCCCCGCATCTCTCTACCTAACCATCCCTCCGTCCATCCGTCCTCCCCCGCACCCCTCTACCCAGCCATCCCTCCGTCCATCCATCCATCCCCCGCATCCCTCTACTCAACCATCCCTCCATCCATCCGTCCATCCCTCGCACCCCTCTACCCAACCATCCCTCCGTCCATCCGTCCATCCCCCACATCCCTCTACCCAACCATCCCTCCGTCCATCCGTCCATCCGCCGCATCTCTCTACCTAACCATCCCTCCGTTCATCTGTACATTCTCACATCCCTCTACCCAACCATCCCTCCGTCCATCCCCCGCACCCCTCTACCCAACCATCCCTCCGTTCATCCGTCCATCCCCCGTATCGCTCTACTCAACCATCCCTCCATCCATCCGTCCATCCCCCACATCCCTCTACCCAACCATCCCTCCGTCCATCTGTCCATCCCCCGCATCGCTCTACCCAACCATCCCTCTGTCCATCCGTCCATCCCCCGTATCTCTCTACCTAACCATCCCTCCATTCATCCCCAGCACCCCACTGTATAACCATCCCTCCGTCCATCCGTCCATCCCCCGCATCCCTCTACCGAAACATCCCTCTGTCCATCCGTCCATCCCCCGCATCTCTCTACCTAACCATCCCTCCGTCCATCCGTCCTCCCCCGCACCCCTCTACCCAACCATCCCTCCGTCCATCCGTCCATCCCTCGCACCACTTTACCCAACCATCCCTCCGTCCATCCGTCCATCCCCCGCACCCCTCTACCCAACCATCCCTCCGTCCATCCGTCCATCCCCCGCACCCCTCTACCCAACCATCCCTCCGTCCATCCATCCATCCCCCGCATCCCTCTACCCAACCATCCCTCCGTCCATCCGTCCATCCCCCGCATCCCTCTACCCAGCCATCCCTCTGTCCGTCTGTCCATCCCCTGCATCCCTCTACCCAACCATCCCTCCGTCCATCTGTCCATCCCCCGCATCGCTCTACCCAACCATCCCTCTGTCCATCCGTCCATCCCCCGTATCTCTCTACCTAACCATCCCTCCGTTCATCCCCAGCACCCCACTATATAACCATCCCTCTGTCCATCCGTCCATCCCCCGCATCCCTCTACCGAAACATCCCTCCATCCATCCGTCCATCCCCCGCATCCCTCTACCGAAACATCCCTCTGTCCATCCGTCCATTCCCCGCATCTCTCTACCTAACCATCCCTCCATCCATCCGTCTTCCCCCGCACCCCTCTACCCAACCATCCCTCCGTCCATCCGTCCATCCCCCACACCCCTCTACCCAACCATCCCTCCGTCCATCCATCCATCCCCCGCATCCCTCTACCCAACCATCCCTCCGTCCATCCATCCATCCCCCGCATCCCTCTACCCAGCCATCCCTCCGTCCGTCCCCTGCACCCCTCTACCCAACCATCCCTCCGTCCATCTGTCCATCCCCCGCATCGCTCTACCCAACCATCCCTCCGTCCATCAGTCCATCCCCCGCACCCCTCTACCCAACCATCCCTCCGTCCATCCATCCATCCCCCGCATCGCTCTACCCAACCATCCCTCTGTCCATCCATCCATCCCCGCATCTCTCTACCTAACCATCCCTCCATTCATCCCCAGCACCCACTGTATAACCATCCCTCCATCCATCCATCCATCCCCCGCATCCCTCTACCGAAACATCCCTCCGTCCATCCGTCCATCCCCCGCATCCCTCTACCGAAACATCTCTCTGTCCATCCGTCCATCCCCCGCATCTCTCTACCTAACCATCCCTCCGTCCATCCGTCCTCCCCCGCACCCCTTTACCCAACCATCCCTCCATCCATCCATCCATCCCCCGCACCCCTCTATCCAACCATCCCTCCGTCCATCCGTCCATCCCTCGCATCTCTCTACCTAACCATCCCTCCGTTCATCTGTACATTCTCACATCCCTCTACCCAACCATCCCTCCGTCCATCCCCTGCATCCTTCTACCTAACCATTCCTCTGTTCATCCCCAGCACCCCACTGTATAACCATCCCTCCATCCATCCGTCCATCCCCTGCACCCCTCTACTCAACCATCCCTCCATCCATCCGTCCATCCCCCGCACCCCTCTACCCAACCATCCCTCCGTCCATCCATCCATCCCCCGCATCCCTCTACCCAACCATCCCTCCGTCCATCCGTCCATCCCTCGCATCTCTCTACCTAACCATCCCTCCGTTCATCTGTACATTCTCACATCCCTCTACCCAACCATCCCTCCGTCCATCCCCTGCATCCTTCTACCTAACCATTCCTCTGTTCATCCCCAGCACCCCACTGTATAACCATCCCTCCATCCATCCGTCCATCCCCCGCACCCCTCTACTCAACCATCCCTCCATCCATCCGTCCATCCCCCGCACCCCTCTACCCAACCATCCCTCCGTCCATCCATCCATCCCCCGCATCCCTATACCCAGCCATCCCTCCGTCCGTCTGTCCATCCCCTGCATCCCTCTACCCAACCATCCCTCCGTCCGTCCGTCCATCGCCCGCATTTCTCTACCCAGCCATCCCTCTGTCCATCCGACCATCCCCCGCATCTCTCTACCCAGCCCTCCCTCCGTCCATCCGACCATCCCCCGCATCTCTCTACCCAGCCATCCCTCCGTCCATCCATCCATCTCCCGCATCTCTCTACCCAACCATCCCTCCGTCCGTCCATTCGTCCATCACCCGCATCCCTCTACCCAACCATCCCTCCGTTCATCCATCCATCCCCCGCATCCCTCTACCTAACCATCCCTCCGTCATCTGTACATCCTCACATCCATCTACCCAACCATCCCTCTGGCCATCCGGCCTACCCAACCATCCCTCCGGCCATCCGGCCATCCCGCGCCTCCCTCCACCCAACCATCTCTCCATCCATCCGTCCTTCCCCCGCATCCCTCTACCCAACCATCCCTCCTTCCATCCGTCCATCCCCCGCATCCCTCCAGCCAACCATCCCTCCATCCATCCGTCCTTCCCCCGCATCCCTCCACCCAACCATCCCTCCGTCCATCCGTCCTTCCCCCGAATCCCTCTACCCAACCATCCCTCCATCCATCCGTCCTTCCCCCGCATCTCTCTACCCACCCATCCCTCCGTACATCCGTCCGTCCCCCACATCCCCTACCCAACCATCCCTCCGTCCATCCGTCCATCCCCCACTCCCTCCACCCAACCATCCCTCCGTCCCTCCGTCCTTCCCCCGCATCCCTCTAGCCAACCATCCCTCCATCCATCCGTCCATCCCCCGCATCTCTCTACCCAACCATCCCTCCGTCCATCCCCTGCATCCCTCTACCCAACCATCCCTCTGTCCATCCGTCCATCCCCGCATCTCTCTACCTAACAATCCCTCCATTCATCTGTACATCCTCACAACCATCTACCCAACCATCCCTCCGTCCGTCCCCCACATCTCTCCACCTATCCATCGCTCCGTCCATCCGTCCCTCCCTGCAGCCCTCTACGCAACCATCCGTCCATCCCTCCGTCCATCCCCCGCATCTCTCTACCCAGCCATCCCTCCATCCATCCCCAGTTCCCCACTGTATAACCATCCCTCCATCCATCCGTCCATCCCCCGCATCTCTCTACTCAACCATCCCTCCGTCCATCTGTCCATCCCCCGCATCCCTCTACCCAACCATCCCTCCATCCATCCGTCCTTCCCCCGCATCTCTCTACCCACCCATCCCTCCGTACATCCGTCCGTCCCCCACATCTCTCTACCCAACCATCCCTCCGTACATCCGTCCATCCCCCACATCCCTCCACCCAACCATCCCTCCGTCCCTCCGTCCTTCCCCCGCATCCCTCTAGCCAACCATCCCTCCATCCATCCGTCCATCCCCCACATCTCTCTACCCAACCATCCCTCCGTACATCCGTCCATCCCCCACATCCCTCCACCCAACCATCCCTCCGTCCCTCCGTCCTTCCCCCGCATCCCTCTAGCCAACCATCCCTCCATCCATCCGTCCATCCCCCGCATCTCTCTACCCAACCATCCCTCCGTCCATCCCCTGCATCCCTCTACCCAACCATCCCTCTGTCCATCCGTCCATCCCCGCATCTCTCTACCTAACAATCCCTCCATTCATCTGTACATCCTCACAACCATCTACCCAACCATCCCTCCGTCCGTCCCCCACATCTCTCCACCTATCCATCGCTCCGTCCATCCGTCCCTCCCTGCAGCCCTCTACGCAACCATCCGTCCATCCCTCCGTCCATCCCCCGCATCTCTCTACCCAGCCATCCCTCCATCCATCCCCAGTTCCCCACTGTATAACCATCCCTCCATCCATCCGTCCATCCCCCGCATCTCTCTACTCAACCATCCCTCCGTCCATCTGTCCATCCCCCGCATCCCTCTACCCAACCATCCCTCCATCCATCCGTCAATCCCCCTCATCCCTGTACCCAACCATCCCTCTGTCCATCCGTCCATCCCCCGCATCTCTCTACCTAACAATCCCTCCGTTCATCTGTACATCCTCACATCCATCTACCCAACCATCCCTCCGTCCATCCCCCACATCTCTCCACCTATCCATCGCTCCGTCCATCCGTCCCTGCCTGCAGCCCTCTACGCAACCATCCGTCCATCTCTCCGTCCATCCCCCGCATCCCTCTACCCAACCATCCCTCCGTACATCCGTCCATCCCCCACATCTCTCTACCCAACCATCCCTCCGTCCATACATCCATCCCCCACATCCCTCTACCCAACCATCCCTCCATCCATACATCCATCCCCCGCATCCCTCTACCCAACCATCCCTCCATCCATCCGTCCATTTCATCTCCCTCACTCCTCTACCCAACCATCCCGCCGTCCATCCCCCACTCCCCACTATATAACCATCCCTCCGTCCAACCATCCACCCCCCTCATCCCTCTACCCAACCTTCCCTCTGTCCATCCCCCACACCCATATACCCGACCATCCCTCCATCCATCCGTCTATCCGCTGCACCCCTTTACCCAACCATCCCTCCCTCCATCCCCTGCACCCCTCTACCCAACCATCCCTCCATCCATCCATTCCTGCAGTCCTATACCCAACCATCCCTCTGTCTGTCGGTCCCCGGATCCCTCTACATAACCATCCCTCCATCCATCCCCCGCACCCCACTATATAACCATCTCTCCGTACATCTATACATCCACACACCCCTTTACCCAACCATCCCTCCATTCATCCCTGCCCGCAGCCCTATACCCAACCATCCCTCCATCTGCCGCACTCCTCTACCTCAGCATCCCTCCGTCCATCCGTCCATCCACCTCACTCCTCTACCAACCATCCCTCTATCCATCTGTCCATCCGCTGCACCCTTCTACCCAACCATCCCTCCGTCCATCTGTCCATCCCCCGCATCCCTCTATCCAACCATCCCTCCATCCCTCCCTGCCCACAAGCTTATACCCAACCATCCCTCCATCCATCCCTGCCTGCAGCCTTATACCCAACCATCCCTCCGTCCATCCGTCCCTCCCCCGCAGTCCTCTATCTGACCATCCCTCTATCCATCTGCCACATCCCTATACCCAACCATCCCTCTGTCCATCCATCCCCCCACCCCTATACCCAACCATCCCTCTGTCCATCCATCCCCCCACCCCTATACCCAACCATCCATCCGTTCACCTGTCCATCCGCCGCACTCCTCTACCTGACCGTCCCTATGTCCTTCCGTCCATCCTCCACACCCCTCTAACTAACCATCCCTCCATTCATCCCTCCATCAATCCATCCCAGCACCCCTCTACCAACCATCCCTCCATCTGTCCATCACTGCACCTCTCTACCTAACCATAGCTCCGTCCATCCTTCCATCCCCCACGCCCCACTATATAACCATCTCTCCATCCATCCTTCCATCCCTGCACCCCTCTACCCAACCAGCTCTCCGTCCATTCTTCCCCGCATCCCTTGTCCATCCATCTGACCATCCCTGTACGCAACCATCCCTCCATCCATCCATTCCCCCAGCTCTATACCCATTCATCCCTCCGTCTGTCCATCACCGCACCCCTCTACCCAACCATCCCTCCGTCCATTCATCCTCGCACCCCACATCCCTTTACCCAACCATCCCTCCCTCTGACCTTCCATCCCCCCACCTCTGTACCTAACCATCCCTCCGTCCATCCCCCACATCCCTCTACCCAACCATCCCTCCATCCATCCTTCCCCACACCCCTCTACCTAACCATCCATCCATCCGTCCACCCCCCTCTATACAACCATCCCTCCATCCATCCATCCCCCACACCCCTCTACCTAACCATCCCTCTGTCCATCCCCCGCATCCTTCTGCCCAACCATCCCTCCATCCATCCATCCCCCACACCCCTCTACCCAACCATCCCTCCATCCATCCATCCGTGCACCCCTCTACCTAATCATCCCTCCGTCTGTCCATCCCCAAACCCCTCTATCCATCAGTGCATCCATGCATCCCCAAACCATCCGTCCATCCGTCCACCCCCCAAACCCCACTATATAACCATCCCTCCATCCATCCATCCCCCACACCCCTCTACCTAACCATCCCTCCGTCCATCCCCTACATCCCTCTACCCAACCATCCCTCCATCCCTCCTTCCCCACACCTCTCTATGTAACCATCCCTCCCCCCCGACTGTCCATCCCCCCACCTCTCTACCCAACCATCCCTCCATCTGTCCATCCCCCACACCCCTCTACCCAACCATCCCTCCGTCCATTCGTCCCCCGCACCTCTCTACCCAACTATCCCTCTATCTGTCCATCTATCCCCGCACCCCTCTACATAACCATCCCTCTGTCCGTCCATCCATCCCCCGCATCCACCTATCCCACCTTCCTTCTGTCCATCCATCGCCACACCCCCTACGCAACCATTCCTCCGTCCGTCCATCCGCCACACTTCTCTACCTGACCAGCCCTCCATCCATCCCCTGCATCCCTCTACCCAACCATCCCTCCGTCCATTCATCCAGCTCTGCACTCCTTTGCTTAACCATACTTCCATACATCCCTGCACCCCTCTACCCAATCATCCCTCCGTCCATCCATCCAACCATCCCTCTATGCAACCATCTCTCAATCCATCCATTCCCTCAGCCTTGTATCCATCCATCCCCCTGTCCATCCATTCCCTCACCCCTCTATCCAACCTTCCCTCCTCCATCCGTCCCCGCACCCCTCTACCCAACCATTCCTCCATCCATCCATCCATCCATCTCCTCACCCCTGTGCCTAACCATACCTCCGTCTCTCCCTGCAGCCCTCTACCCAACCATCCCTTTGCAGAGGGGACATGACAGGAAGGGGGTGAGTTAGCAGGGGGTGGAAGGTGTCAGGAGGGGGCTAATTTGCAGGGGATGGGGCGTTTTAGGAGGGGGGTTAGTTTGCAGGGGAGATGGAGGTGTCAAGAGGGGGTTAGTTTGCAGGGGGACGGGGGTGTCAAGAGGGGGTTAGTTTGCAGGGGAGATGTGGGTGTCAAGAGGGGGTTAGTTTGCAGGGGAGATGGGGGTGTCAAGAGGGGGTTAGTTTGCAGGGGGATGGAGGGTGTCAGGAGGGGGTTAGTTTACAGGGGGGATGGGGTGTCAGGAGAGGGTTAGTTTGGAGGGGGATGGGGTGCCAGGAGGGGGGTGTCAGGAGGAGGGATCAGGGGTTTCTGGCGGAGGGTGTCAGGCGGGGGGATGCTGGGTGTCAGGCAGGGGGATTCGGGGTGTCAGGCGGGGGGATGCGGGGTGTCAGGCGGGGGTGTCAGGAGGGGGGATGCGGGTTGTCAGGAGGGGGGAGCCTGTACCCCCCCCGTTCGCTGCCCCCCGTGGTAGCACCCAGGTAATTGCTTTTGTCTGGGCGGACTGGCCGGGGGGTGCAGGGACCCCGGCGCGGGGGTTTCCGAGGGACGGCAGGTCGTTGCGTCACTGTTCCGGCGTGTGTGTGCTCGGGGAGGGGGGGGTTGTGGGGGGAACAGGGGCGGCGGCGCCGCAGGGCTGCGGGAAGGGGGGGCAGGGAGGGGTGCCCGGTGCGAAGACGTGTCAGTGGGGTGAGGGGGTCACGGAGGGGACATGGACAGGGGGCGAGGGGGGTTTGCATTGTGGAACCTGTCAGGGGAGATGCTAGGGGGAGACAGACGGGCCGGGGGGGGGGCTGGATCGGGGCCCTGTGCGCGTGTGTGGGGGTCCCTGGGTATTGCCTCCCCCACCACGGGGACACCCCACCCACGCAGCTCGGCAACCCCCACTTGCTTCTTGCGGACCTGGGCGCCTCCCCCCGCAGCCTCGCGCCCCCCCGCCAGCCGCTGCCCAGCCGGCCCACGCGTGTTCGCGGGTGGGGGTGCCGCTGCTTGTCCGTCCCCCCCGCTCCGGCCGCCGAGGGGCCTTGTCACTCGCGCCGGCTCCACGGACGCGTGAGCGCCGCTGCCCGGGGCTCGCCCGGGGGCCTCCCGCCGCCCGGTATGTGGGGGGGGGAGGGGCGGGCAGCGGGACTGGCTCGGGTCCGCGGGGCTCCCGGCTCCGGCTCCGACTCCGGCGGGATCGATCCCGAGCGTCACAGCGCAGCCATGGACCCGCCGGCTGCGATCGATCCGGGGGCGGGGGGAGGGAGACTGCGGGGGGGGACGAGGGAGTGTGGAAGGGAGAGGGAGGGAGGGGGGACTCAGTGTGTGGGGAAGGAGGGAGTGTGGAAGGACACAGAGGGAGGGAGAGGTGGGGGGACCCAGTGTGTGGGGAAGGAGGGAGTGTGGAAGGACGCGAGGGGGGAACCCAGTCGGAGGGGAATGAGGGAGTGTGGAAGGACACAGAGGGATGGAGGGGGGGACCCAATGGAGGAGGAACTAGGGAGTGTGGAAGGACGATGGAGGTAGGGAGGGGGGGACCCAGTGTGTGGGGAACAAAGGGGTGTGGAAGGATACAGGGGGAGGGATGGAGGGGGGTGACCCAGTGCAGGGGGAATGAGGGAGTGTGGAAAGATGCAGAGGGAGGGAGGGGGGACCTAGTTTGTGGGGAACGAGGGAGTATGGAAGGACGAGGGAGGGAGGGGGGACCCAGTGTGTGGGGAACAAGGGAGTGTGGAAGGACGCAGAGGGAGACTCAGTGTGTGGGGGATGAGGGAGTGTGGAAGGACGCAGAGAGAGGGAGGGGGACCCAATGTGTGGGGAATGAGGGAGTGTGGAAGGACACAGAGGGAGGGAGAGGAGGGGGGACCCAATGTGTGGGGAAGGAGGGAGTGTGGAAGGACGCAGGGGGGACCCAGTGTGTGGGGAACGAGGGAGTGTGGAAGGATGAGGAAGGGAGGGGGGACCCAGTATGTGGGGAATGAGGGAGTGTGGAAGGACACAGAGGGAGGGAGAGGAGGGGGGACCCAATGTGTGGGGAAAGAGGGGGTGTGGAAGGATGGGGGGGACCCAGTGTGTGGGGAACGAGGGAGTGTGGAAGGACAAGGAAGGGAGGGGGGGAACCCAGTATGTGGGGAATGAGGGAGTGTGGAAGGACACAGAGGGAGGGAGAGGAGGGGGGACCCAGTGTGTGGGGAAAGAGGGGGTGTGGAAGGATGGGGGGGACCCAGTGTATGGGAAAGGAGGGAATGTGGAAGGACGTGAGGGGGGAACCCAGTCGGAGGGGAATGAGGGAGTGTGGAAGGACGCAGAGGGAAGCCCAGTGTGTGGGGAACGAGGGAGTGTGGAAGGACGAGGAAGGGGGGGACCCAGTGTGTGGGGAACGAGGGAGTATGGAAGGACGCAGAGGGAGGGAGAGGAGGGGGGACCCAGTGTGTGGGCAAGGAGGGAGTGTGGAAGGACGCGAGGGGGGAACCCAGTGGCAGGGGAATGAGGGAGTGTGGAAGGACGCAGAGGGAGGCCCAGTGTGTGGGGAACGAGGGAGTGTGGAAGGACAAGGAAGGGAGGGGGGGAACCCAGTATGTGGGGAACGAGGGAGTGTGGAAGGACAAGGAAGGGAGGGGGGAACCCAGTGTGTGGGGAAAGAGGGGGTGTGGAAGGATGGGGGGGGACCCAGTGTGTGGGGAACGAGGGAGTGTGGAAGGACGAGGAAGGGGGGGACCCAGTGTGTGGGGAACAAGGGAGTATGGAAGGACGCAGAGGGAGGGAGAGGAGGGGGGACCCAGTGTGTGGGGAAGGAGGGAGTGTGGAAGGATGGGGGGGGACCCAGTGTGTGGGGAACAAGGGAGTGTGGAAGGACACAGAGGGAGGCAGGGAGGACCCACTGTGTGGGGAACAAGGGAGTGTGGAAGGACACAGAGTGAGGAAGAGGTGGGGGGACCCAGTGTATGGGAAAGGAGGGAGTGTGGAAGGACGCGAGGGGGGAACCCAGTCGGAGGGGAATGAGGGAGTGTGGAAGGACGCAGAGGGAGGCCCAGTGTGTGGGGAACGAGGGAGTGTGGAAGGATGCAGAGGGATGGAGGGGGACCCAATGTAGGAGGAACTAGGGAGTGTGGAAGGACGATGGAGGTGGGGGGGGACCCAGTGTGTAGGGAACAAGGGAGTGTGGAAGGCTGCAGAGGGAGGGCAGAGGGAGCGCCGGGCCATGCGGGTGTAAAGGCCGGGTGGGGGCTGAGATGCAGGAGGAGGGAATGGGAGGGGGGCTGGACTGGGGCGAGTGAGGGGAGTTCTGGCCCTGGGGCCGGGGGTGGGGGGGGTCAGGATGGAGCAGGCACCAGACCCAAGATGGAGACAAGGGTCCATGACTGGAGCACTGGGGCTGGACATTTCCGGGGCTGGGACGTTGGCCGTGGAAGGTTCCGATGGAAGATTCTGGTTCTGGAACGTTGGGGTCGGAAAGGTTCCGGAGCTGGAACTTTGGGGGTGGGAAGGTTCCGGAGCTGGAACTTTGGGGGTGGGAAGGTTCCGGAGCTGGAACTTTGGGGGTGGGAAGGTTCCGGAGCTGGCACATTGGGAGCAGGATGATTCCAGGACTGGATCGTTGGGGGTTGGAAGGTTCCAGGTGGTATCTTGGGTCTGGAACATTGGGGTGCGAAGATTCGGGGCTGGAAGGTTCCATGACTAGAACAGTGGGGGTGGGAAGGTTCCGGGCTGGAACTTTGGGGGTGGGAAGGTTCCGGAGCTGGAACTTTGGGGGTGGGAAGGTTCCGGAGCTGGCACATTGGGAGCAGGATGATTCCAGGACTGGATCGTTGGGGGTTGGAAGGTTCCAGGTGGTATCTTGGGTCTGGAACATTGGGGTGCGAAGATTCGGGGCTGGAAGGTTCCATGACTAGAACAGTGGGGGTGGGAAGGTTCCGGGCTGGAACTTTGGGGGTGGGAAGGTTCCGGGCTGAGGTCTTTGCACTTTGGGGGATCCCCTTCCTCAGCCAATCGCCCGGCCCCTCGGTGGCGCCCCCCAGCCTGTCCTCGGCCCGGGGCCCAGAGCAGCCTGGCAGGTGGGTGGGGTGGGCGAGAGAGAGCAAGGGGCACGTCTCTCTCCTCAGCATTTAATGAGGTTGGAAGTGGAGTTTAATGGAGTTTTCATTAACGTCAGCTCAGCTGGGACAGGCCCTGCCTGCACTGCCCGCCCCGCAGCCTCCAAACCCTCCCCCATGGGCCAGCCAGCTCTGGGGGCAGGGAACAGGGCACAGGGCCTCTCCCCTCTAGGGGGCGCCGGCCCCGATCTGCCCCAGGGTGGGGACTGGCTGGGTGGGGGGGGTGCCAGCTCCCATCCGGCTGCATCTGATGCTCATTCAGTGACTCACCCATGATGTGGGTTCACCAGGACTCAGCCCCACATCCCCAGGGCAGGAGTTTCCCCTAAATTCCCCCAGCCTCCAAAGGCACCAGGCCAGGCTGTGTGGCCCCACCTCATGTCTGTAGCCTTGTGTCAGTAAGGGGGGGCTCCCATGACCCCCTCGACCCCACTCCCAGCCCCCTGAGGGGACAGTGTCCAGTCTCGCAGCGGGGACTCAGGGCTGACGGACAGCTCTGCCAATTGGCCAAATTGGGGAGGGGGAGGGGGGCCGGGATCCACACGGAGACTGAGGGGAGACCCCAGTTGTGGGGGTGAAGGGGGATGGTGGGGGGGAGGGAGTGGCCCTTGCCCCTGCCTCCTTATCCCCAGCTACCCTCCCACCCCAGCTGAGCCAGGGGCCTTGGCATTCTGAGCTTGCCCACAGCGGTGCCCTGCCAGGGTCGGGAGACGGGGATTGGCAGAGCAGTGGGGGCTGGTGGTTAAAGCAGGCGGCTTGGAGCCAGGACTCCTGGGTTCTCTCCCCAGCTGTGGGAGGGGAGCGGGGGCTGGTGGTTAGTGCAGGGGGGCACTGGGAGCCAGGACTCCTGGGTTCTCTCCCCGGCTCTGGGAGGGGAGTGGGGGCTGGTGGTTAGAACAGGGGGGGCTGGGAGCCAGGACTCCTGGGTTCTCTCCCCAGCTGTGGGAGGGGAGCGGGGGCTGGTGGTTAGCGCAGGGGGGCTGGGAGCCTAGATGCCTGGGTCTCTCCCCAGTTCTGGGAGGGGAGAGGGGTCTAGTGGTTAGAGCAGGAGGGGCCTGGACTCCTGGGTTCTCTCCCGGCTCTTTGTGTGTGACCTTGGGCAATTCTGCTCCTTTTGCTTTTTCGGCATCTCCCCCCATGCGGCACGTGTCCGGGTCTGTGCTGAATCTGCTCCTCTCGGGCTGGTTTAATTCTCTCCCGTCTTGTACCGGGGGAGGGGTGGGGGTGAGTCCCCCCAGTTCTGGGCCTCGATCCCTGGGCGGGGGGAGCAGGCAGCTGAGCTTTGAGCCTTGTGCAGTGGTGACCTGTGGTGCCGGGGAAGGGGCTCAGGGAGGCAGACGGCGCTGGGGGGACCATGCAATGGGCTGGCTGGTCAGAGCCGGCGGCCCCCCCCTGCGGCCCCCCCGAGGCTCATCGATCGGCAGCCGAGACACTGAACCATTTCCCATTGTCAGACAAACTCCCCGCGGCAGCCCCGCCGGGGGGCTGGGGGAGCTGGGGCTGATGGACATGCCCCCCAGGAACAGCCCCCCCGACCCCCTCCACCCGGCCAATCATTCACCTGCTGTTTTCTCTCCCCCTCCATCTTCCCGTCCTTTCCCCGCTGCTCCCACCCCTGCCTCCCCCTGCAGTCAGTTTGGCCCCTCCCGTACTGGGGAGAATTATTTGCACTGGAAATGCAAGTGTCAGCATGGTTCCCTTTCTGTGCAGAGAATTATTGTGGGGCCTACAATATTGGGTCTCTCACACGCTGTGCCATCTGCAGGGCTGTGGGAGGGAAGACCCAGGGGACAGAAAAGGCTGTGGGGGTTGCAAGCGAGGGCAGAGGAAGGTGCAGGCAAGTGTGTGAGGGCAGGGGAAGGGGCAGGCAAGTGTGCAAGGGCAGGGGAAGGTGCAGGTGAGGGCAGAGGAAGGTGCAGGCAAGTGTGCGAGGGCAGGGGAAGGGGCAGGCAAGTGTGCAAGGGCAGGGGAAGGTGCAGGTGAGGGCAGAGGAAGGTGCAGGCAAGTGTGCGAGGGCAGGGGAAGGGGCAGGCAAGTGTGCAAGGGCAGGGGAAGGTGCAGGTGAGGGCAGAGGAAGGTGCAGGCAAGTGTGCGAGGGCAGGGGAAGGGGCAGGCAAGTGTGCAAGGTCAGAGGAAGGGGCAGGCAAGTGTACAAGGTCAGGGGAAGAGGCAGGTGAGTGTGCAAGGTCAGAGGAAGGTGCACACAAGTGTGTGAGGGTAGGGGAAGAGGTAGGTGAGTGTGCAAGGGCAGGGGAAAGTGCAGGTGGATGTGCAAAGTCAGGGGAAGAGGCGGGTGAGTGTGCAAGGTCTGGGAAAAGTGCAGGTGAGTGTGCAAGGGCAGGGGAAGGGGCAGGAGAGTGTGTGAGGGTAGGGGAAAGTGCAGGCCAATATGCAAGGGCAGGGGAAGGGGCAGGCGAGTGTGCAAGGGCAGGAGAAGGAGCAGGCGAGTGTGCGAGGTCAGGGGAAAATGCAGACCAGTGTGCAAGGGCAGGAGAAGGGGCAGGTGAGTGTGCGAGGGCAGGGGAAGGAGCAGATGAGTGTGCAACAGCAGGGGGAGGGGCAGGCGAGTGTGCAAGGGCAGGGGAAGGGGCAGGCGAGTGTGCAGGTGCTGGGGGACACACAGACATGCACATGGAAGATGCCCCCCACCAGGCCACTGGGTCTGGCCCAGCTTGGGGAGAGGCGGGGGGCCGGGTCGCACCCTTGCTAACAGTGCCCCCTGCTGGGAGAGGGCCTGGGTTCACCCACTCCCCACGCCTAGGCCCAGCCCCATGCCTGGGCCTGACCCCCCCATGCCTGCAACCCCACCTCCTGCCAGTCCCCCACTCCTGCCCCTACGCCGATCTCCGGGGAGCACCTCCAGCCCTTCCCCCTCACCCCCCTCAGCCCCAGGGAGCGCCCCCTGGTCCTTCCCCCTCACCCTCAGCCCTGGAGAGTCCCCCAGCCCTTCCCCCTCACCCCCCCCCAGCCTCGGGGAGCGCCCTTCGGCCCTTCCCCCTCAACCCCCAGCCCAGGGGAGTTCCCCTGGCCTTTTTCCCTCACCCCCCCAGCACCGGAGAGCGCCCCCATGGCCCTTCCCCCTCAGCCCCCCCAGCCCCAGGGAGCGTCCCCCGGCCCTTCCCCCTTGCCCCTGCCCCCCCAGCCCCGAGGAGCATCCCCTGGCCCTTCCCCCTCAGCACCGGGGAGCGTTCCCCGGCCCTTCCCCCTTGCCTCTGCCCCCCTAGCCCCAGGGAGCGTCCCCCGGACCTTCCCCCTCGCCCCTGGCCCCCCCATCCCTGGGCAGCGTCCCCCAGCCCTTCCCCCTGCCCCCCCCAGCCCCAGGGAGCGCCCTCGGCCCTTCCCCCTGACCTCCACCCCCCCTCAGCCCTGGGGAGCGTCCTCAGCCCCTCACCTCTTGTCCCGCACAGCCCGATCAACACCCCCCTCAGACTCCCCCCGCCGCCAGCCCTTGTCAGTGCTCCCCAGACTCTTCACCCCCAACCCTGCAGCCCCCCCAGCCTCCCCATAGCGCCCACGGGCCCCACAGCCGCCTCTGTCCTCACAACGCCTCCCCCACCCCGATAGCTGCCCGCTGACCCCTGGGGGGGAGGGATGAGGCTGGGGGGTTGGGGGCTCACTGAGAGATGGGAACAGGGGAGTCCGAGGTGCCCCACACCCCTGACCCACACCCCGGAGTGACCCTGGCTCTGCAGGGCCGGGGGGCGGGGGCGGGGCTGGTGTGAATGTTCACGCGGTTCTGCTGCCCCCTGGCGGGCAGCGGCTGAGGCGCAGGTGCTGCCTGAGTGGTTGCTGAGAGTGCCAGACCCGGGGCAGACTGTGTGTGTGTGTGTCAGAGCCAGGGGCCCTGTCGCACGGGGGGGGGGGGGGGGGGGTGTCCGTGTCGGGGCCCTGTCGCACGGGGGTGAGTGTGTGTCCGTGTCGGGGGCCCTGTCGCACAGGAGTGAGCGTGTGTGTGTGTCGTGGCCCTGTCGCACGGGGGTGAGCGTGTGTCTGTGTCGGGGCCCTGTCGCACGGGGGTGAGCGTGTGTCCGTGTCGGGGGCCCTGTCGCATGGGAGTGAGCGTGTGTCCGTATTGGGGGCCCTGTCGCATGGGGGTGAGCGTGTGTCCGTGTCGGGGGCCCTGTCGCACGGGAGTGAGCGTGTGTCCGTGTCGGGGCCCTGTTGCACGGAAGTGAGCGTGTGTCCGTGTCGGGGGCCCTGTCGCACGGGAGTGAGCGTGTGTCCGTGTCGGGGGCCCTGTCGCACGGGGGTGGGCGTGTGTCCGTGTCGGGGGCCCTGTCGCACGGGGGTGAGCGTGTGTCCGTGTCGGGGGCCCTGTCGCACGGGAGTGAGCGTGTGTCCGTGTCGGGGGCCATGTCGCACGGGGGTGGGCGTGTGTCCTTGTCGGGGGCCCTGTCGCACGGGTGTGAGCGTGTGTCTGTGTCGGGGGCCTGTCGCACGGGGGTGGGCGTGTGTCCGTGTCGGGGGCCTGTCGCACGGGGGTGGGCGTGTGTCCGTGTCGGGGGTCCTGTCGCACGGGAATGAGCGTGTGTCCGTGTCAGGGCTCTGTCGCACGGGGGTGGGTGTGTGTCCATGTCAGGGGCCCTGTCGCATGTGAGTGAGCGGGTGTCCGTGTTGGGGGCCCTGTCGCACGCAGGTGGGCCTGTGTCTCTGTCGGGGGCCCTGTTGCACAGGGGTGGGCGTGAGCCCATGTTAGGGTCCTGTCACACGGGGATGTGCATGTGTCCTTTTCAGGGGGCCTGTCACATATTTGGTATGTGTTTCTGTGCCATGGGACCTGTCGCACACCAAGTGTATGTGTGTCTCTGTCAGGCGCCCTGTCGCATGCAAGGTGTGCATGTCTGTGCCAGAAGCTCTGTTGCACACTGTGTGTGCATGTATTTGTGTCAGAGGTTCTGTTGCACACGATGTCTGTGTGTCTGTGGCAGGAGCTCTGTCACATGCTGGGTGTGCATGCGTTTGTGCTAGGGGCCCTGTTGCACAGCAGGTGTGCACGTGTGTGTGCTGCAAACCCTGTTGCATGCCTAGTGAGCCTGTGTCTGTGCCAGGAGCTCTGTCGCACGTGGGTGTATGCGTGTCTGTGCCAGGAGCTCTTTCACACGTGGGTGTACGTGTGCCTGTGCCAGGAGCCCTGACGCACGTGGGTGTACGTGTGTCTGTGCTGCAGGCCCTGTCGCACGCTGGGCGTGCCTGTGTCTGTGCCAGGAGCCCTGTCGCACGTGGGTGTACGTGTGTCTGTGCTGCAGGCCCTGTCGCACGCTGGGCGTGCCTGTGTCTGTGCCAGGAGCTCGGTCGCACGCGGGTGTACGTGTGTCTGTGCTGCAGGCCCTGTCACACGCTGGGCGTGCCTGTGTCTGTGCCAGGAGCCCGGTCACACGCGGGTGTACGTGTGTCTGTGCTGCAGGCCCTGTCGCACGCTGGGCGTGCCTATGTCTGTGCCAGGAGCCCTGTCACACGCGGGTGAATGTGTGTCTGTGCTGCAGGCCCTGTCGCACGCTGGGCGTGCCTGTGTCTGTGCCAGGAGCCCTGTCGCACGTGGGTGTACGTGTGTCTGTGCTGCAGGCCCTGTCGCACGCTGGGCGTGCCTGTGTCTGTGCCAGGAGCTCGGTCGCACGCGGGTGTACATGTGTCTGTGCTGCAGGCCCTGTCACACGCTGGGCGTGCCTGTGTCTGTGCCAGGAGCCCGGTCACACACGGGTGTACGTGTGTCTGTGCTGCAGGCCCTGTCGCACGCTGGGCGTGCCTATGTCTGTGCCAGGAGCCCTGTCACACGCGGGTGAATGTGTGTCTGTGCTGCAGGCCCTGTCGCACGCTGGGCGTGCCTGTGTCTGTGCTAGGAGCCCTGTCGCACACGGGTGTACGTGTGTCTGTGCTGCAGGCCCTGTCGCACGCTGGGCATGCCTGTGTCTGTGCCAGGAACCCTGTCACACGCGGGTGTACGTGTGTCTGTGCTGCAGGCCCTGTCGCACGCTGGGCGTGCCTGTGTCTGTGCTAGGAGCCCTGTCGCACATGGGTGTACGTGTGTCTGTGCTGCAGGCCCTGTCGCACGCTGGACGTGCCTGTGTCTATGCCAGGAGCTCAGTCGCACGCGGGTGTACGTGTGTCTGTGCTGCAGGCCCTGTCGCACGCGGGGGGTTTCCTCACCCCTCGCCTCCCCTGCAGTTTCCTCCCAGCTGCTTCCTGCTGCTCGCGTCCCCCCCACCCCCCCAGCTCCTTCCCTCTCTCCTCCAGGGGGTGGGAACTCCCCCCGCTCTGTCCCTCCTCCGTCACACCCCTCCTCGCCCTCCGGGCACCGCTGCCGAGCTCCCTTGCCATGGTGAACCCCGCCAGGTGGATGCCAGGTAGGGGGTGGGAATAGGAGCAGGGGGCCGGGCTGGGGAGACCTGGGGGAGTGGGTCAGTTCCTCCTGCCTGGACTCTCTGCATCTGGCTCTGGCCGTGGGGTGGGGGGTCCCAGCAGGGGGTGCTGTGGGGAGCGGGGCAGGGCTGGTTGTGGGGTGGGGGTGCTGGGGGTCGGGTGCTGGCCATGGGGTGGGAGGCACTGGCTGTGGGGGTGCTGGCCGTGGGGCGCTGGTTGGGCCTGGCCATGGGGGCTGGCTGGGAGGGTGCAGGTTGTGGGGTGGGAGTGCAGGTTATGGGGGGCTGGCTGGGTGGGCCACTGGCAATGCGGAGCACTTGCTGTGGGGTGGGGACGCTGGCTGTGAGGGGCTGGCCCATGGGATGAGAGCCCTGTCCATGGGATGGAGGTGCTGGCTGTGGGGGGCTGACCCGTGGGATGGGGGCCCTGCCCATGGATTGGGGGTGCTGGCCATGGGGGGCTGACCCATGGCGTGGGGACCCTGCCCATGGGGTGGGGGTGCTGACTGTGGGGGGCTGACCCGTGGGGTGGGGGTGCTGGCCGTGGGGGCCCTGCCTGTGGGGTGGGGGCCTGCCCGTGGGGTGAGGGGGCTGGCCATGAGGGGCTGGCCTGTGGGGTGGGGGCCCTGCCCTTGGGGGGCCGGCTGTGGGGGTCCGGCTGGTTTTGCGGGGTATTTTTAGCCTGGGTTTCAGTAAATCTGAGGCTTTTTTAAACCGGCTAAAAATGCGAAAGGGAAACGAATAGGAGAAGTGAAAGTGCTGGGGGGGGGCATGGCCAGGCCCTGCCCCCCCCCCAGCCGGCTCAGGGCGTTCGCACCCAGCAGGGCCCAGTCCCCCAGCCCAGGGCCGCAGGGGCAGACGGGGACTCCCCCATTGCCCCCAGCGGCCCAGCTGGCCCCCGCCTCGATGGGGGAGGGGCTGGCTGGGGGGGGCTCAGGCCGGGCCTGGAGTCCAAAGGCTGAAATCAGGCTGGGGGGCCATGCAGGGCTGGGGGGGACGATCCTCACCCCCGGGCGGCCCCAGGGAGTGGAGGATGCTGACGGGGCCCAGAGAACGAGATGCCGGGGGGCGGGGGCCGGGGGGGCAGAGGCCATCACAGCTCGGGAATGTCAGGCCATGGCCTGTGGGACAGGCCCCCGGCTTACCCTGCCCCCCCAGCCTACCCCACCCCCAGTGTACCCCACCCCCAGTGTACCCTGCCACCCCGGGTGCCCCATCCCCCAGCGTACCCCACCCTCCAGGGTACCCCCCCCAGCATACCCTGCCCCTGGTGTACCCCACCCCCCCGGCGTACCCTGCCCCCTGGCCTACCCCAGCCCCTGGTGTATCCCATCCCAGCATACCCCAGCCCCCAGCCTACCCCCCCCCGGCGTACCCTGCCCCCTGGTATACTCCAGCCCTCCAGTGTACCCCCAGCCCCCTGGCGTACCCCACCCCCCTGTGTACTCTGCCCCTCAGCATACCCCAGCCCCCCGGCCTACTCCTGCCCCCTGGTGTATCCTGCCCCCCCAGCATACCCCACCCCCAGTGTACCCCTGCCCCCTGCATAATCCAGCCCCCCTGTGTACCCTGCCCCCTAGCGTACCCCAGCCTCCCCGGCCTACTCCTGCCCCCCAGCATACCCTGC